>NW_028258315.1:19116439-19267954 GCF_053883595.1 Heterocephalus glaber
TTGAATTAAGTGTGTTTCTTGTATGCAGCATATTGTTGGATCTTGCTTCTTGACCCAGTCTGCCAGTCTATTTATTTGAATGATGAATGGAGACCATTACCATTGATGATTATAACTGATATGTATTGACTTATCATTGTCATGACTTTTTCTTTTTGTTGGATTCTCCCCCTTTGCATTTAATTTCTTGTCACACCCAGTGGATTCATTCTGCTGGCCTTCCTGGGGTTGTGATCCTCAATTGTCTTTTCCTAGGATGTTGTGTAAAGTTTTTTGGAGTGCTGGTTTGGTATTCATGAAGTTCCTAAAGTGCTCTTTGTCATGAAAGTATCATTTCTCCATCTACTTTGAAAGATAGTTTTGCAGGGTACATCAGTCTGGGTTGGAGGTTGTTTTTCTTTTTTTCTTTTTTCTTTTTTTGGTACCAGGGATTGACTCAGGACCTTGCACTTGTGAGGCAGGCATGGGTGCCACTGAGCTAAATCTCTGGCCCTATGGATGTTCTTTTCCTTCAGGGCTTGAAATATATCACTTCAAGCTCTTCTTGCCTTGAGGGTTTGCATTGAGAAGTCTGCTGTGATTTTGATAGGCTTTCCTTTGTATGGGATTTGTTTCTTTTCTCTCACTGCTTGTAGAATTTTGTTCTTCTGTTGGGTTTCTGGAATCCTAACTATTATATGCCTATGTGTACATTTTTTTTGATCAAGGATAGTTGGAGTCCTATATGCCTCCCTTATCTGTATGTCAAGTTCTTTTCCACTCCTTGGGAAGTTTTCTGCCATCTCTTCTGTGAACAGTTTTTTTTATGTCATTTGCACTCTGTCCTGTTTCTTCATTGACTCCAATCTGTCTTATGTTATTCTTCTTTCTATCATCTAGCAGCTGCTGGATTGATTTCTCATGGTTCATTACAATTTTTTTTAAATTTTTCTTTTCCTGGTCACTAATTGCAATCTTATCTTTTATATCTGAAATTCTGTCCTCACATTAGCTCATTCTGTTGCGTAGACTTTCAATGGAGTTTTTAATCTCCTGGAAATCTGTTTTATGGATTCCATTTGTTTCCTATGTTGGGATTCCATCATGTTCCTCAGCTCCTCTATTTTTTTATCTGTGTCCTCTCTAGATTTATTAATCATGTCTTGCATCATGGGCACAATCTCTGCTGTTATCTGAGAAATTATTTCTGATTTCATTTTTTTTCCAGATCCTCTTTTGTTGCCAGTTCAGGGAGTCCAGGTGGTTGAGTATCAGATTGTTTCATCTCATTTCCCTTTGGGCTTGCTGTAGTTGATCTGGAAGTCTGGTTTTGAGGCTTGTTTACATGTCTTCTCATTTCCATTGGGGGGGCAGGTGTGCTGTTGGTGCCTATGCAGCTCGCCTCCTTTGCACTGGGAGCAGTGCTATGGCAGCCCAGGAGCCTCTTCCTAGGTGCTGGGATTGGCTCATCTCCTCTGCCAAAACTTTAGGTTTTATTGAAGATAAAAGAGTCCAGCAATGCTGTAAAGCTTAAGAAAGTCAGTGAAGAAGGGCTTTAGGGAAAGTGAAGAGAAAGTGGCTGTGAGTCCACCTGAATTAGGACAGTGCACCCACAGGAAAAGGGACCAAAGTTCAGTCTGAGGATCATGATTAGTTGAAAAGTGGCCCAGGTCATCTCTGGGCCTGGCTTGCAGTGGAATGCAGGAAATAGAGAATCTTTGGCAACATTATAAATCTACACTGTTTTAAATATTTTATTTACATGTTTATAATTTCTCCTCCTCCTTCTCCAAAGGCACTATAATAAAAAGGACCAGAACAGCTAAAAACTAAATTTAAAAAAAAGGTCATATGTGTGCCTACATGTGTAAATATCAAATAGTTTCTCTGGTGTGAGAAACTGAAAGTGCAAATGAGGATCAAAATATATAATAGATAATGAGAAATAGGAAGAAAATGTCCAAAGGGGAAGGGGAACCAGGAAGGGTAGGAGAAAGGAAAAAATATGAGACAAGGAAAAAAATGGAAACAAAGGCTTTGTAAATAGGGAGGGATGGAGGGGTTGAAGGGAGTGCAGGGAAATGGGGAAAAAAAATAAGAACCAAGATATATCATGTAAAGGTACAAATTCCCAATGATGAATGTCATCATATTGTATACCTGAAATGTACCAATAAACTTAATGAATAAAAAAATAAAGAAGAAAGTTCAGAAGCCATATTGAGGAAGAAGCTAGAAAAAATCCAGCTTAGAACATGAAATGACATATTTATTTCCTGAGCTTTCTATGGTCCAGAGCAAAAAGAGGTCATTTTTATTCTTTCACCAATTGAAAGATCAATCTTTCAGGAAAAGAAAAGTTTTTCCTATCACTAAATCCCCAGATAAATTTGTCACACAATTTTGTATAGGAATGCCCCATAATAAATACCAAATAGCAACCTGAAAAGTAACAATTTTACAAGAAATGCAAAAAAAAAAAATACCTCCATATAAGAAGTTACTATATCCACCTTCAATAGACTCTAGTAGTATATAGCAAGCACGAATGTCATGAGTTTCCATTCAGCTTCTCAGGTATGGCCAGTAGTATCACTTGGAGCTACTTGATAAACATGAATTCCTATGTCTCATCACAGACCAACTAAATAAAAATTGGGGTCATTAGAGCCCAGGAATCTGGTGCATTGAGGAACCACCAGAATAGTATGTTATAAAAACCAGAAATCTACTTTGAGAACCATGTCTATGGAAAAGTAGGGCTGCTTTTAGGCCATATAGCAGTACAGAAACAGAAATGGAAAGATTTAGAAAAAGGAATAATTCACATGTCCTTAAAGCCCCTTTCTAGATAGTAATTGTCCCCACTGTGTTTTTGGCAGTGCATTCATTAACTGCCAAGTTCTTTGGTAGGTGCCTGGGGTGCAAACCATTTATTGACTGAGCTTTAATCGCTTTAATACTTTGAAGTGTATATGTCTGCAAAAGAAGCTGTACTGTTTCTCATCTCTTTAAAACACTTGATAAGCAAATTAAAAGAGAAAAGAGGATTCATAATACTTTTGTGTTTATTTATACAGCCTGCTTTATGCATGCTAGCATGCTGCTTGTTCATGTCTACGCTGTCAGTCACAAACGAGACATAAATACAGACCAGGAGTCCCTTGACAGGAAGACACCTTGCCTGCAGCTTGCGTTTATGTTGTGCCTGAAAGTAATAAACTACAGTTCTTTAAAAATATCCTCTGGTTTAGATTCTTCTCCTTGTGTTCATCAAGGTCACTGAAGTGTTACTGTAGATATTGAATGAGTCTCCTTATTCTAACTGCACGAGATCACAGGAGGATTTGGCAATTTTCTCCTTAAAAGCCGGATAAATAGATGAGCCTGACTGCTGAGAAATAAGTAGAAGATTCAAGTAAAGAAAACATGTTGCGTTTATATTATAATCCCACCTGTTCTTAGGTCTATCACATACCCAAAGATCTTGACATACATATACTTGCTGGGAGACATCAGCCTGGTTAACCATATCCACAGGCAGTATCTTTTCTGCCAGCAAAGAGCATTCATTAAGCCCCTGAGGTGATTCACGAAATGCTATGTGTGTTACAAAGCATGTATAAGAGGGGAAAATAACACCACATTAACACTGAAAGACACACTGGAATAACTTACATTTCCCAAACCCAACAGAAAAATAGGAAGACATCCATAAAAATAACACAATACTGAACTTTAAACCCATAAAATTAAAATTGTCTTTTTGACTATCAGAATGTGCAAGGAAAATCAATAAACACTTCCACTGTTTGTTTTTGCAAAAGTGGACATTATATTTGACTTCCTAATTAGAATTAGCTTGCATCTCTATTTAATCCTAAAGTACTCTGAGTATAAATTACTGGTCCAATAAGGACCACCCTTTCTTCTCCCTACTCCCACCTTCTATTTTCAAGGAATGAATTCTCAAGGGGGATTTTATGGTCCATGTTCTCATTTTTTCACTATATACTGTACTATGTACACATACTTATATGTACTTTATGGGGTTTTTTCCCAAAGAACTTTGGTTTTCCTGGATACCTTAACACTGGATTTCTTTTCAATAATGCAGTTGACAATCACTGGAAGTTCTCTTGTAGTTCCCCAATTTTAAACATTAAATATTTTAGACTCATTCCAAACCATTTCCTTTTCTAGTCCTTGACTCTTTTTTGAAATGACCCCTTTTAGTTCAGCCAGATGTAAACAAAACTGAATTCTAGCTCTGTTCTTACAAGAGCTGTGTTTAGACTATGATTTGCTCCGGGCCAGTGCTTTTCAAAAAGGAGATTTTGATCTCTGGGGAATCCTTGAAGGTGAAAGATGCCAGGAATAGGAAACCAGGATTTAAAAATATATATTTGCTCATCATAACTTATCCTGAAATAAAAAATGACATTTAGATGCAAGTAAAATATATCTAAACACAGTGGACCACTTACATAATTCAGAACTGAAATAATACCCTACAATTCATTAAAATAACTATTTGTATCCCATCTTACTTCAAAATGGATTTTATTGTATGATTCCATTTATAAGAAATATTAGAACTAAACAAATATTTAGAGATAGAAAGTAGACTGGTGATTGCCTAGGGCTAGGAGGTACAGATGAAAGAAGTGAGGGGTTGTTAATGGGGTATGGGATTTCTTTGGGGAGCTATGAAAATGGTCTAAATTAGATATTGGCAATGGTTGGGCAACTCTGAGTTTACTAAAATACAGTGAGCTGTACATTTAAAAACAATGAAATTTTAATATATTCATTATATCCAAAAGGAGCTGTTATTTTAAAAATGGATTTATATAATTCCCATCAGTCAATAGGAAAATGACAAACAACACAATAGAAAATGAGCAAAGATATGTATTGGAAATTCACAAAAGAGAAGCCACAGTGAAAATAGACATATATCAGAAGTGGCAGGGAAAATGCAAAACAAAATGAGGTATTTCAAACCCATTATATTGGGAAAAATTGCAATAATTCCAAATGATAGCAGGATGTTCGAATCTCACATAGATGGTGGGAATGTAAACTGACACAAGTTTTGGAGTGCAATTTGTCAAGTTGAAAATAAGCAAGCCCTACAAACCCAAGTCCTCTTTCTTAGGGTAGTCTCACCCAGGCTGGCACAGAGGCAGGCACGGGAGCATCAGCTATCTTATTCATCACAGAGAAAAACAGAAACGAGCCAGTGCCTGGTTATAGAGGGATGGAGAATTAAACTCTAGTGCATGTATTAAACTCTAGTGCATGTATCCATGTATACAGTGCCAAAATGAATAAAATAGATTCACTTAAAATTTTATTAAGCACATGTCACAGGTTTTTTTTAAAGGGCAGTAGAATAAGAAAAATAAGGTTAAGTGAAAGGTTTGCATTATGTACAGAGTGGGGCTTGTCTTGTCTGCTAAAGCTTGGTCACAAATTAACTCTCAACTTTTAGCAGCCAGTGCAACAATTTTGTGATGAATTCACAAATTAAATTATAATTTTCAACACATTGCTAGTTCCAGGACTAAGATTAGGAAGCTTTTCTGAAGACCTCACCATGGAAAGTAGGTAGTAAGCAATATCCTCAACACCATTCTCTCCTCTGTAATATTGATTCTTGTTTCTGGAAAGTTCTATCCATGTGCTGTGATTTCTGAGTATCTAATTTTATCTAAAGGCTCATTTTTGAAAGTGGCAGTTAGAGGTAAATGGAGGTATCCATTCTCTTTTATTTGGCCAATGTTTCAAATTTTTAAATCTGGATGCCTCAGGTGAGCGGCATCAGGTGTACTCCTCAGAGCAGTGCTGTAGGACAGGAATTTCTGTGGGGATGAAACACCTTTGCATCTGCACTGCCCAGGTTGTGGCCAGTGGTCATATATGGCTGCTACCTACAGAGCTCTTAAAATGTAGCTCATGAGACGGTGGGGCTGAATTCAAATTGCATTTAACTAATTTTAATTTAAATAGTTGCTTGTGGCAGGTGGCAACCCAGTTACACAATTTTTGCAGGCCATGAGTTCCACCCTTCTCTGTTTGATCAATGCCGGGCCTTCAGCAGCACACATTAAGATTATCTGTCTGGCCCCTAGTGATGTTTTTGTTCAAGACTCAGTTTAAGTACTATGTCTCAAGGAATGGATATATTACTTATTCTTTATTCATCTATTCAGTAGATACTCTTTCTACCTGAAAGGTACAGGTCTGTGTCCGTCATAGCACCCAGGATCTAAAGGGAAACATGGACCCGTACACGGTAGCACTCTGGATAAGAGATTTTTAACTCAGTGGGACGGAGAGTGCCCTCCAGGAAAAGCAAAGTTAAGAACAAATCAGCTGGGCTGGGGGACAGTTCTCAGATGAAACAGCATGGCCTAGGGATTCTAGGGATTTGGAAAAATCTCTAGACCATAGAGTGTAGGAATGGGGAGATTGTAAAGGATTGGTGAGTGTGAGATCAGTGAAGGGTTTTCTTTAATTGACATATTGTATATATTTATGGAGAACAATACAGTGCTTTGATCCTTGTATACAGTGTGAAATAGTAAAATCAAGATATTTATCTATCTCAAACATTTATCATTTCTTTATGGTGAGATTATTTGAAATCCTCTCTTCTAGTGGTTTTGAAATATATGATGCAATGTAGTCAACTATAATCACCATTCTATGTAACAGCACACTAGAACGTTTTCCTCCTATCAAGATGTGACTTATTCATTATTAACCAATCTCTCTTTGTTCCTAGCTGTTCACTACTCTCCCCAGCTCCTGGTAACCATCATTCTACTCTCTTGCTGTATGAGATCATCTTCTTTAGATTCCACATACGAATGAAATCATGTGCCCCTTGTCTTTCTGTGCCTGCTTGTTTCACTTAATTTAATATCCTCTGGGTCCATCTGTGTTGCTGCAAGTGACAGGACTTCATTCTTTTTTATTGAAGAATAATATTCCATTGTGTATACATACCACATTTTTTATCTATGCACCCTTGATTGGCATTTATGCTGAATCTAGATTTTGGCTGTTGTGCATGGTGATGCAGTAAACATGGGAGTGCAGGTATCTCTCCAACATTCTGATTTCATCTTACTTGGAAATACACCCAGCCTTGGGATTGCTGGATCACATGGTAGTTCTAGTCTTAATATTTTGGAGAAGCATTTTGCATAGCAGCTGTACTAATTTTCATTCCTACCATATAAGAGTTCCCATTTGTTCACATCCTTGCCAGCATTTATCTTTTGTCCCTGTGCTAATAGCCATCCTAACTGGAAGGAGGTGGTACCTCATCATGGGTTTGATTTGTGCATTTCTGATAATTAGTGATGTTGAGGATTTTTTTCTAAATACATGTTGGCCATTTGCATGTCTTCTTTGTTATTTTTTGGTTTTTTTGGTTTTTTGGTACCGGGGACCAAACTTGGGACCTTGAGTTTGCTAGGCAGGTGGCAGAACCACTGAGCTAAATCCCTGGCTGCATGTCTTCTTTTGCAAAGTATCTGTTCAGGTCCTTTGCCCTGTGTTTCCCAGCCTGGCCTCCAGCTTCTGGTTCAAGCCATCCTCCTGCTGCAGCCTTCCAAGTAGCTGCCACCTCCCAAGTAGGTGCCATCACATGTGGCTTTTTTGAACCATTTTTAATTGGATCATTTGTGTGTTTCTATTGGGTTTTTTTAAAGTTTTTTGTATATTCTAGATAGTAGCCCTTTGTCAGATATAGTTTGTCGATAGCCTTTCCCATTCTATAGGTTGTCTCTTCACTTTGCTGATTGTTTTCTAGGCAGAAGCTTTTTAGTTTGATTTAATCTCATTTTCCTATTTTTGCTTTTGTTGTTTGTAATGCATGATTTTGAGCCATATTAAATTGACTTTGGACTTTCTCCTATGGGCAATAGGAAGCCACTACAATTTTTTAAGGAAAGGAATAGACTCCAGTGATCTCTTCTTTCACCACCAGGTATCATATAACTTAACAATTTGACTTTGGGATATA
The DNA here is from genome assembly GCF_053883595.1 of Heterocephalus glaber. NCBI lineage: Eukaryota > Metazoa > Chordata > Mammalia > Rodentia > Bathyergidae > Heterocephalus > Heterocephalus glaber. Next base: position 19,124,460 of record NW_028258315.1, read on the forward strand.
TATCCAAAAAATTTTAATTCTCAGAAAGATATATGTATATTCATATTCACAGCAGCATCATTAAAAATGGTCAAAAGATAGAAACAACACAAATATCGACAGATGAATGGGCAAACAAAATGAAGAATATATATCTAATGGAATATTATTCAGCCTTAAGGAGGAAGGAATTCTGATACATGCTAAAACATGGACAAACCTTGTGGACATTATGCTAAGTGAAATAAGTCACAAAAGGACAAATATTGTATGATTCTACTTATATGAGGTACCACAAGTCACCAAATTTAAAGAAAGTAGAATGGTGGTGGCCAGGGCCTAAGAAGAGGGACAAATGGGGAATTGCTGTTTAATGAGCATAGAACTTCAGTTTGGAAAGATGAAAAAGTTCTAAAAATGGATGGTGGTGATGGCTTTGCCCAGTGGGAGTGTATGGTACACTAGGTTAGGAAAGTAGATTTTGTGTTATCTGTATTTTACCATGATAAGAAGAAACTGTCAAATAAACCTATCATTATCTCTTACTAGAACTATGCAAAAGCCCCTTAACTGATCTCCCTGCAACTGTTTTTGATCCCTTACAGTTTATTCCCCACAGCACAGAGAGAGCGATCATTTTGAAACATGAGTCAGGGTTCATCGCTATCCTGCAGGAAAACTTTCCATGGCTGCCACGGCCTCACATGGTGGTCCTGTCTCTGCTTACCACCCTGGCCACAACTCCTCCATTCTCCCTCTGGCTCTCCACTCTGGCCCCTCTTTCTTTCTCTGCCTCCTCTTTCTTTGGACACAGAAAGCAACTTCCCAGGGTAGGATCTTTCCCCTCTGGAACATTCTTTCCTCTGATATTCACTTGGCCTACTTCTTTCTTTCCTTTGTCTTGCTCAAATGTCAGCCTTCTAGCATCTTCCTTGACCACCTACCTAAAAACCTCCACTTCTTGTTTTTTCTCATAGTGCTTATCCCTGCCTACTTTTTATTATATATCCACCTATTAATTTGTTTACTGTCTATCCTGCAATGTAAGATCTACAAAGGTAAGGGCTGTGCTTTGTATGCTCCTGAATCCCCAGGGAATGCAACAGTTCCTGACATGTAAGAAACCCTCAAAAACATTTGCTAAATGGAAGAATAATTAATGTTGCATCTCAGAAAGATTCTGAGAATGGACTGGACTAGTAGACACTTGAAATGTTGGGGGAGCAGTAATATGTGCACAAGGAGATAAGAGGGAAGATATTTAGGAGAAATAATCAAGAGGCCAAATGGAGGCTTCATTCACTGAGCTAGAAAACTCAAGAGGAAGAGGAAGAGCAAGTTTGCAGAAGATGACTTCAGTTTTAAGTTTATTCAGTAGACTATGCCAGTAGAGCTGTTGAGTGGGTAGCTGGCTATGTTCAGGAGAAAGATCTGGGCAAGAAATGCAGATTTAGCAGCTCATCAATATAATCTTAGTGGAAATGTTGGTAACTGTTGAGCAGTAGTTGGCGATTACACATTTGACTAGTACTTAAATGTACATGTTAGATGTTGCCAATTAATTTCAGACTCATGGGCTTTTGTAGTTTGTCAATATGGTCATATTTTAAAAACTATATAGAATGCAGAAAGTGAGGCTTCTATGGAAAAAAGAAAAAGTAATACTATTCTTTAATTTTTTATATATTTTAAAATGTAACATCATCTTTAATGGATGATATGCAACCCTCAGGCCATATATTCTTTAATTTATCTAATTCAATATGTAAAGTAAGACCTTTATTGAAACATCATTATCTTTTATACTGAAAAGAAGTGTCAGTCCGGGGGTAAAGCTCAGTAGTAAAGCACACATGCTTAGCATATGTAAGGCCCGGGGTTCAATCCCCAGCATCCCCAAATAAATAAATAATAGATAAAGCCTCCTATCCCAAATTCATCATTTCACACATGAAGAAATAAAATCTCAGAGACCTTGATAAACTGCCTTGGGTCACGCGGTCTGATGGCGGAGGCAGAGCCTCACTCACACTCTATTTCTAAGTTGCTCCTAATTAGGAGACTGTCTTACAATGTTCTGTGTATCCTTGGAAGGACTCCTTCAGAATTGCTCCTTGTTCCTGTGCTGCAGTTTACCAGGCTGCCTGGATCTCCTGCAGTTAGCCATCTGTTTCACCCAGCGAGGCTGCTGTCAGACGCTGGGTTCTCACTCCTCTTGCCATTCAGCAAAATTGAACTCACTGTCAAATATGTCACAGAACTGCTGGAGAATAAAGATAATGACCTCCAAGGCATGTTCAGATTTTTTCGTATGGCCATTGCTACTGTACAGAGCTCAAGCATAGACTTTGATACCACTCAAAGGCTGGTGTTCTTGCACGAGTTTCTTGCTCTATGGGAAAGTATTATTAGAGAGTGGCCTTAAGGAACAAATTAGTGACTGCTTCCAGCAACGAAATTTTATATTCAAAACAGGAAAAAGTCTAACCTCAGTTATAACGGTCAACCAGCCAAAGCTAATAATTTTTCTCTGCATTCTGGAAACTCACTGGGGAAGATCTTTTGAATGGATTCTCCATAACCTTCACAGCCTCTTCCCCTTGCCCTTCCTGCTAGAGATTCTCCCTTGCAGCTGCAGGTGGTCAAGAGCCCCAGTTCAGGACTATGAGACCTAAGCAGACATGTGCTTAAGTATGGCCATGGCCCTCCTCCCCATTTCCCTGTCCCCTTCTAGACAAGATGGCTTGTGCCACAGCAGCCTCCTATATTTATGAGGGAGAAAGCCATGGGATTCAAATACCAATGGCCCTGATAGTATCTCACTGCTAAATTGAAACTCACCATTATGGCTTGTATCTGAGATGTACGTCCCTCCAAAGCTTCATGTGCTCATAGTTAGGGCTTTGTGGAGGTGGTTGGATTTAGAGTGTGTGAATAGGGATTAAGGGTGTGTGATTGCTAATTTAGTCCACTGATTGGTTTAGCATAGTTCTAAGTGGAAATAATGGGAAGGCCCACCCTGGGTGTGGATGGCACTAATCAATAGGCTTGTAGTCTGCCTAAATGGAATAAAAGGGAAAGTGGGACTTGCTGCTTCCTGCCTGCCATGCCACGAACTGTTTCTCTTCTGTGATGCCTGTCTGCCGTGCCACCCTGCCTTGGAGCCAGCCAACTGTGAACTGAAACCTCTACAAACCATGAGCTAAATAAACTTTTCCTCCTTTAACTTATTGGTGACAGGTATTTTGTCTCAGGAACGACAAAGTAACTAAGAGATTCACCAATGCCACATTTCTTGTTGAATGAGAAAAAATTATTCTCTTTTTACTTAAGCCACTATAGATTTGTTTTCTGTTCCCCATAGTTAAATACCACCCTATCTAAAACATTAATGAAAGACTGAAACACTAATGAAGATAGGATGAGATGGGTCCTATCCTGATATTTGTGGTTGGGGCCGAGGTATATATTTACAACTTGAACATCCTTAGGCTGCAAAGGTGAAATACAAAATGCTGCAAAACCCAAAACTTTTTGAGCTCTGACCTGTGGAAAATTCTCACACCTCACTTCATGTGACAGGTCTCAGCCAAATTGCCACCACACTAAAAATACTGTACAAAATTACCCTCACACTATGTGCTACAGATATATATGAAACGTAAGTGAACCTGTGTTTAGGCTTCAGTCCCATCTCCAAAGCTCGTATGGGTGACAAATATTTCAAATCCAAAATCCAAAACACTTCTGCTCTCAAGTATTTTCAATCAGAGATACTCTGTGTGTGTGTGTATGTGTGTGTGTGTGTGTGTGTGTGTTCGTGTGTTTGAAGATCCTCAACACCTCCCCTCCCCTAATCGGATACTATTTGTGTAAGATTTTATTGTTGTTTTGTTTCATTTTTTGCAGTATTAGGGGTTGAACACAAAGCCTCACACATGCTAGCCAAGTGCTCTACACAGAGCTAGGTCCCCTGTTCTTTTTTTTTTTTATTAAATTCTTTTATTGGTACATTTTAGGTATACAACACAATTACATTTCTCATTGGGAATTGTACTTTACATAATGCATCTTGGTTCTTATTTTTTCCCCATTCCTAGCCCTCCTTTCACGCCCTCCACCCTTCCCTATTTACAAAGACTTTATTTCCATTTTTTCCATTTCTCATCATTTTTCCTTTCCCTTCTTTCCTTTCCCCTGCCCCTCCCACAACCCCTACCCCTTTGGACCTTTTCTTCCTATTTTGCATTGTCGATTATTCATTCTAATCATTGGTACATTTTAGGTATACAATATAATGACATTCATCATTGGAAATTTGCACCTTTACATAGTCTCTCTTGGTTCTTATTTTTCACCCTTGTCCAGCCCTCCCTTCAACCCCTCCATTCCTCCCTATTTACAAGAATTTTGTTCCTATTTTTCCATTTTCTCATATTAATCCCATTCCCTTCTATCCTTTCCCCTATCCCTCCTACTTCCTTCCCCTTTGCCCCTTTTCTTCCTATTTCACATTACCTATTATACATTTAGTCCTTATTTACACTTTCAGTTTCTCACACCAGAGAAACTATTCAGTATTTATTCATGTGTGTCCTATTTATTTCACTTAAGAGTATCGCCTCAATGTGCATCCATTTAGCTATAAATGTCTCTAATTTCTCATTTTTTATGGCTGAGTCATGCTCCATTTTATTAAAAAAATCACATTTTCTTTATCCAGTCTCCAGTTGATGAGCATTTGGGCTGTTTCCAAGCTTTAGCTATTACAAACTGTGCTGCTATGAACATGGGTGCACATATATCACTATGGTCTGATTCTTTTAATTCTTTGGGGAAGATCCCCAGCAGGGGAATAGTGGGGTCAAATGGGGCTTCCAGTCCTAGAGCTTTGAGGTATCTCCGTACCGATTTCCACAGTGGTTGCACCAGTCTACACTCCCACCAGCAGTGGAGCAGGGCTCCTCTTTCCCCCAGCCTCGCCAGTATTTGTTATTGGTTGATTTCATGATAGCAGCCATTCTTTCCGGAGTGAAGAGGAATCTCAGTGTTGTTTTCATTTGCATCTCTCTCAAATGACCAGTGACGTTGAACATGTTTTCATGTATTTATTTGCTATTTCTACTTCTTTGTCTGAGAAATGTCTGTTCATTTCAGATGCTCGTTTTTGGATTGGGTCTTTAAATTTGGGAGGTCTGATCTTTTTAAGTTCTTTATAGATTTGAGATAGTAGACCTTTGTCTGAGGAAAAGCAGGTGAAGATTTTTTCCCACATTGAGGGTTGTCTCTTCACACTGCTGGTGGTTTCTCTTGGTGTGCAGAAGCCTTTTAATAAGAAGAGACCCCACTTGTTGATTGTTTGTGCTAGTTCACGGGCAACTGAGGTTTTGTTCATAAAATCATTTCCTACACCAATGTCTTCAACAGTTCTTCTACCTAACCTCTGTTCCAACTGGTTCAGAGTTTCTATTTTAAAATTTAGATCTTTAATCCATTTTGATTTTAGTTTAATGCATGGCAAGAGATATAGGTCTAGTTTTAATCTTTGGCAAGTTGAAGCCCAATTTCTCCAGCACCATTTATTAAAGAGGCTATCTTTCCTCCAGTGAGGGTGTTTGGCTCCTTTGTCGAAGATGAGATGGCTGAGTGTGTCTGGCGTTGTTTCTGCATCTTCTAATCTGTTCCACTGGTCCTCTGGTCTGTTTCTTTGCCAGCACCATGCTGTTTTTATCACAGTAGCTTTGTAGTAGAGTTGCAGGTTGGGGATTGTGATACCCCCTGCCATGTCTCTGTTACCTAGAATTGCTTTTGCTATTCTGGGTCTCTTCTTGTTCCAAATGAATTTTTGGATTGTTTTCTCGAGGTCTATGAAGTATGCTGCTGGGTTCTCAATTGGAATTGCATTAAATCTATAAAGCAGTTTGGGAAGGATGGCCATTTTCACTATATTAATCCTTCCTACCCAGGAGCAGGGGATGTCTGTCCATTTTCTGATATCATCTTCAATCTCTCCTTTCAGAATGCCATAGTTTTCAGAGAAGAGGTCTTTGATTTCTTTTATTAGGATGATTCCTAGGTATTTCAGTTTTTTGGATGCTATTGTGAAAGGAATTATTTGCCCTATTTCTCTCTCAGTGAGTCTGTCATTGGTGTAGAGGAAAGCTATTGATTTTTGTGTGTTGATCTTGTAACAGCTATTTGACTGAATTTGGTTATTAAGTCTAGAAGACTTTTGGTGGAGTTCTTGGGGTCTTCTATATAGAGTATCATGGCATCTGCAAATAATGACAATTTGACTTCTTCTTTACCTATCTTTATTCCTTTTATTTCTTTCTCTTGTCTAATTGCTGTGGCTAATGTTTCCAGAACTATATTGAACAAGAGTGGTGATAGTGGACATCCTTGTCTTGTTCTTGATTTTAGTGTGAAGGATTTCAGTTTTTGACCATTTAGTTTGATATTGGCTGTTGGTTTTTCATAGATGGCTTCTATCAGTTTGAGGTATAGACCATCTATTCCAATTTTTTGTAGGGTTTTTATCATAAATGCATGTTGGATTTTGTCAAATGCTTTTTCTGCATCTATGGAGATAATCATATGGTTTTTGTCCTTGGCTCTGTGGATATAGTGTATTACATTGATTGATTTTCGTATATTGAACCAGCCCTGCATCCCTGGGACGAATCCCACTTGATCAGGGTGTCTGATCTTCTTGATGATCTTCTGCATTCTGTTTGCCAGTATCTTATGAAGGATTTTTGCATCTATGTTCATTAGTGAGATTGACATATAGTTCTCTTTTTCAGTTGGGTCTTTCTCTCCTTTGGGGATCAAGGTGATGCTTGCTTCCAGGAATGAATTTGGGAGTATTGTTTCCCTTTCAATTTCATTGAAGAGTTTAAACAGTAGTGACAGCAGTTCCTCTCTAAATGTCTAGTAGAATTCAGCAGTGAACCATCAGGGCCCAGGCTTTTCTTAGTTGATAAGTTTTTAATTACATTTTCAATTTCATTGGTTGATATTGGGTTGTTCAGAATTTTTAGATCTTCTTCGTTCAACTTTGGTAATTCATATGTATCTAGAAATCTGTCCATTTCTTCTGTGTTGTCCATCTTATTGGTGTATAGGTTCTGGAAGTAGGTATTGATGATCCTCTGGATTTCTGCTGGGTCTTTTGTAATTTCACCCTTTTCATTCCTAATTGCATGGATTTGGGCCTTTTCTTTCCTTTCTCTGATAAGGTGCTAAAGGTTTGTCAATTTTGTTGATTCTTTCAAAGAACCAACTCTTGGCTTCATTGATTTTTTGTATCGTTCTCTTAGTCTCCATTGCATTGATTTCTCCTCTGATTTTTATAATTTCCTCCCTTGTATGAGTTTTGGGGTTGTCCTGCTCTTCTTTTTCTAGAAGCTTGAGGTTCAGCATCAGGTTGTTTAGTTGGGCTCATTCCATTTTCCTAATATGCATATTCACTGCTATGAATTTCCCTCGTAAGACTGCTTTCATTGTGTCCCACAGATTCCGATATGTTGTATTGTCATTGTCATTTAATTGAAGGAACTGTCTGATTTCTTCTTTAATTTCCTCTGTGACCCATTGGTTATTCATAAGTGTGTTGTTCAATTTCCACCTGTTTATTAAATTTTTCCAGTTTCTTTTTCTATGGGTCTCCAATTTCATCACACTATGGTCTGATAACATAAAAGGGATAACTTCAATTCCTTTGCACTTACTTAAACATGTTCTATGTGTGAGTATGTGGTCTATTTTTGAGAATGACCCATGTGCAGCTGAGAAGAATGTGTATTCTGATTTTGTAGGATGGAACACTCTGTAAACATCTGTTAAGTTCATTTGTTCAAGAGTTTGATTGAGTTCTTGTATTTCATTACTTATTTTTAGTCTAGTTGATCTATCTATTTGTGACAGTGGGGTGTTGAGGTACCCCACTACAATTGTATTAGTGCATATATGACTTTTCATGTCCGTTAGTATTTGTTTTATATAGTTGGGCACACTAGTGTTTGCTGCATAGATATTTATGATTGTCATCTCTTCCTCTTGGATTCTTCCCTTTGCAAGGATGTAGTGTCCTTCTTCGTCTCTCTTAATCAGTGTTGGTTTGAAATCTACTTGATCTGCCAAGAGTATAGCTACTCCTGCTTTTTTTCAGGTTCCTGTCACATGGAGTATTGTTTTCCACCCTTTAACTTTCAGTCTATGAGTTTCCTTTTGAATTAAGTGTGTTTCTTGTATGCAGCATATTGTTGGATTTTGCTTCTTGACCCATTCTGCCAGTCTATTTCTTTTGATTGGTGAATTGAGACCATTAACATTGATGGTTATAACTGAAACCTATTGACTTGTCATTGCCATGACGTTTTCTTTTGGTTGGGTTCTCCCCCTTTCCATTTAATTTCTAGTCATGCCAGATGGGTTCATTCTGCTTTGTTTCCTGGGGTTGTGATCCTCAATGTCTGTTCCTAGGATATTGTGTAAAATTCCTTGGAGTGCTGGTTTGGTATTCACGAAGTTCCTAAGGTGCTCTTTGTCATGAAAGTATCTTATTTCTCCATCCATTTTGAAAGATAGTTTTGCAGGGTACATCAATTTGGGTTGGAGGCTGTTTTCTTTTAGGGCTTGGAATATGTCACTCCAAGCTCTTCTTGCCTTGATGGCTTGTGTTGAGAAGTCTGCTGTGATTCTTATGGCCTTTCCTTCGTTTATGATTTGTTTCTTTTCCCTGACTGCTTGGAGAAGTTTGTTCTTCTGTTGTGTTTCTGGAATCTTAACAATTATATGCCTATGTGTAGATTTTTTTTGATCAAGGCTAGTTGGAGTCCTATATGCCTCACTTATCTGTATGTCAAGCTCTTTTCCCCTGCTTGGGAAGTTTTCTGCCATTATTTCTGTGAAGATATTTTTTTATGTCATCTCCACTCTCTCCTGTTTCTTCATTGAGCCCAATTAGTCTTATGTTATTCTTCTTTGCCTCATCTAGCAGCTGCTGGATTGATTTCTCATGTTCCCTTATAATTTTGAAGCAATTTTTCTTTTCCTGGTCACTAATTGCAATCTTATCTTCTATATCTGAAATTCTGTCCTCACATTGGCTCGTTCTGCTGTGTAGACTTTCAGTGAAGTTTTTCATGTCCTGGAAATCTATCTGCATCTGTTTTATGGATTCCGTTTGTTTCTTATGTTGGGATACCATCATGTTCCTCAGCTCCTCTCTAGATTTATTAATCATGTCTTGCACTAAGGGCACAATTTCTCCTGTTATCTGAGAAATTATTTCTGATTTCATTTTTTCCAGATCCCCTTTTGTTGCCAGTTCAGTGGGTCCAGGTGGCTGAGTATCAGAGTGTTCCATCTCATTTCCCTTTGGGGTTGCTGTAGGTGATCTGGAAGTCTGGTTTTGAGACTTATTTAGGTGTTTTCTCATTTCGCCTGGGGCGGGGGCACTATTAGCGGCTGCACAGATTACCTCCTCTGAGCTGGGAGAGGTGGGACAGCGGCCGGGAGCAGCAATAGGGATGGCAACCCAAAAGCCCTTTCCTGTGGGCTGGGAGCAGCGGGAAGGATGGTGGCCAGGAAGCCCCTTCCTCTGGACCAGGAGCAGTGGGATGGCGGCTCAGAAGCCCCTACCTCTGAGCCGGGAGCAGTGGGAGGGTTGGTGGCCCGGAAGCCCCTTCCTGTGGGCTAGGAGTGTCGGGACAGAAGGTGGCCCAGAAGCCCTTTCCTCTGGGCTGGGAGCAGCAAGAGGGATGTTGCCTGGGAAGCCCCTTCCTCTGGACCAGGAGCAGTGGGACAGTGGCTCAGAAGCCCCTACCTCTGGGTCGGGAGCAGTGGGACTCTGTACCTTGGTCTGGTGGTCTGGTGTCCTCTGCGTCTTTGTAGTGTGGAACCAGGTGGCTGCCTGTCTACAGCGGGGTGATTCGGCGTCTTCCGCCCCCTGTTCTTTTTTGTTTGTTTGTTTTTTGATGACAACAGCAGTTCTTCACACAGCTAAGACACATCTTACCACTGGTTCATTGAAGTATGCTCGTCTTTAGATACGATTGAGAAAAACACAGTTGTGCCTTATTACAGTATCTGTGAAAAAACACAAATAAATATGATGCTAATAAATGGCCAACAACTGACAACTCGGTAGCTATTTCAATAGTCGTGCAGTTTAGGATTATATCCTCATATAATCTGAAATACAAGTTTGTCATCTATGCATGCACACCATTGTTTAACAACAAAAACAGCCAATAATAGTGTCTGTATTGGTCAGAAGCACACAGCCTCTATTTCATCTATGATTTAGTGAACACCTTATACCAAAAGGCTCCTTGAAAACTTGGCCCTGCTAGTCAGAGAGGAGCCTAAGGGAGGCATCTGCCAACATCAAAGCTACCCTAACCATGGCCAGAAGGAGGGAACTGTAGATCATGCTACCATTGCACCTGAAACAGGGGTGACAGGTATTATGCTACATGGCAGGCACTTTTCTCAGCTGAAGGAATGTGAGCTTTGCCACCACTAAGGAGAGCCTTTGAAGAGGCCTGCTTACTTATTATCAAAACAACATCAATAACAGCACTCTGAATCCAAACAACTACAAGTTCAACATCTGCTGTTTACAAGTAGACCAAAGATTTAAGGTAAGGCTCTGTCATGGCTGAAGAAGAATCAATCTCCTCTGAAACTGCCTTGCACATGCCATGGAGGAAAAGGTACATGGGGAATCCACTGGGATGGGGCTTGCTACATTCCATTCACAGTCCCAAAGAAATTCTGTTTCAGTTCAGACCCAAAGTTTGGCTCATTCTTCCAACTATTCCTTTGCCAGGAGGATTTATTCTGCCACAGAGAAAAGAAGATGTGTAGCATTGCTTAAAAAGTCCTATATGTGAGGAACTCTTTCATTTTCTTGAGGATTGACAGTGCTAGGACTTGGTAGGTTGTCAGGAAACTTTGAAGGGCTTTCTGGCATAAGTGCTCCAATGAGGACAAGACTCTAGGGGCAGTCCAGAATTGGTCGTGGCCATCTCTTGACCCTGTGGCAATAACTCCACCATGTGGAAAAAATGTGCAGCAAAGACCATTGGTCATAGGAGCAAATGCAATTGGATCCTTCAGTTCCAGGGCCCAGATTCTGAGGAGCCTGTCATCTGCCACTGTAGCGAGGTACAAACCTTCAGGAGAGAAGCACATAGATCTCAGTGAGCTCATGTGGACATCGCTGTTGTCCATGGTGGGTCGAGCTGGGTGTGGTGGAGTGACCTCAGCCTTTCACCAGTGTAGGGGTCCCATCCACATAATCACACTGGTGTCATAAGAAGCTGTAACATGCAAGGCAGAGTCCGGGGAGAAGTCACAAGAGACAACACTCCTTTGATGGCCCTCTAAATAGGCCATGTAGGACCACATGCTCCATAGAAAGACTGACTTCTCTCCAGCTGCAGAGCACAGCATGCTGCAGTCCCAGGATATGGAGCAGCAGTAAACCCACTGCAGATGGCCTGGTAACACCTGAATCTGTTTACCATGTTTATTCAGATCCCAGATGCGAAGAGTCTTATCCCTAACGCAGAGACCAAAATCAAACTGCCACTGGGTGTGAAGCTCAAATCTCTCACAACATCTTGGTGGCTGGAAAGATTCAAAAGCAGGAGCCCTGTCTGCACCTCCCAAATCTTGATCTGCCCATCATTGAGTCCTGTGGCAAGGATCAGGCAAGAGACATCTGGCATTTGGGGATGGTGGCTGCCCAGAGCTTCCTGCTGGGTGGAGACAGCCAAGGGCTGAAGGCCAAACCCCAAACAATCTGACCACAGCCCAGTGTCTTCTCCTCTGGGCTCCCTCGACCTTTTGTGTCACTTTTGCTGCTTCGACTTTTGGCTTCAAACCCTTTAGGGATGAACTGCTCCTCCAGAGGCCAGGGGATCATCTTGACGATGCAGTGTCCTTGAGACCAGGCGAACCAGGAGCCATCGGGTGAGAAGGCGACACTCCAGGACTCCAGGTTCACAGCTCGACTTCCAATCAAACTGATGGGGGCGCCCGGGCTTGAGTTCAGCCAACGGCAGCTGCTCCTCTCCGGCCTCCACGGAGGACGCCGCGCGGCAGGCAGTGGGCGCCTCAGCCCCGGCCGCTGTCCCTCATGCCGCCCCCGCGTCGCCGGCCCCGGCCCCGCCCCGGCCCGCCCCGGCCCCGCCCCGGCCCGCCCCGGCCCGCCCCGGCCCCGCCCCGGCCCGCCCCTCCGCCACCCAGAGAGGCCATCAGCTGCTTCCCGTCACCTGGCGGCAGGCGCGGGCGGGGACCCCTTTATTTTTTATTTTAAGACAAGGTCTTGCTAAGCTGCCCAGGCTGGCCTCAAACTCATGATCATCCTACTTCAGTCTTCTAAGTAACTAGGACTATGTGTGTCCCACCATGCCGGGCAGTTCTTAACAGATCCAGTTTTGTTTCATTTATACAGCCACAATCAATAATAATAATGAGAAGAAGAGAAGGAGGAGGAGACAGTTGCTATCAGATGACAACTTCCACATACAAATAACTTTTCTGGTTTGGTAAGCTCTGAGTATCACACAAATATTTGAGATAATAATGTCCCAGAAATTGTACAAACCAATGGAGCCATTCGTACAGAACTTGAGAAACCCTATAGGGCTGTAGCCACATGGCCAGTGTTGAGGGGATTAAGGGAAATCTGCTCTTCCCAGGAGGGGGCCTTGCCCTGTGTCCTCACACCGCCTTGGACCCACCCACTCTCACGTCTGTGCAGCGTGGGGCTTCAGCTGACTAAGAGACTGCAAGCACTGGGCTCTGTTGCTATTAGAGCCTTGGCCAGATCACTGCGCACCATCTGCTGGCTTCCCCTGCATCCATCATTCTGCTAAGATCACAGTTCAATCTGTTCCACCACGCTGAAGCCAAAGCTCCCTGACTGACAATGTGAGTCAATGCAAAAGTCGAGATCTTGCCAACAATGATTGTTCCTTAGATCCTTTGTGTCTCCACAGCCCTTTTACAAACAAGGACTTTGAAATCCAGAGGCATTTCCTTAGTTCTCTCATTGCAGGAAACAGGTGGGCAGATATCCGAGCAGTATTTCCTTACTCTTCTTGAACTGACCACTAGCCAGCCCACTGGGAGATGGGTGAGGTCTGCCCTTCCTACTGTTTGAGAACAACCCTTAGCACCCTCCTCTCCCACCTGCCACCCCGTGACTCCCTGATTGCCCAGAATGACTCCCTGGAAAATCTGTGCATGTCTCCCCAGCCAGTCCCCCACCACGCTAAGGACAATGGCCCCTTCTGAGCAAGAGAGTCTGGGCATAAGGGCTTACACCATCTGGGGGCTGGCTCTTTAACAACCACTCCAAATCCAAAGCAACGTCCTGGTGGGACTATCCCAGGCCACAGGGGCAGGCTGCCGGGATGCCTTATGCCAATACTCACCCCGCAAATGCCCAACCCCAGCCTGCCAGCAATGGAAAGCCTCTGCCTTTCACTTCTGTGGGATGATTTGATTACTCTAGCATTTAAAAATAACAAAATAAAAATAAATACAATCTGTACATGTTTGTCCTCTTCCTACTATCAGCTATTTCTTAAATCAAAGCATCAGTTTTGTTAACCATGTGAGTTTGAAAATGGTGTCTACTACGATTTGAATGTCCCTTCCCAAGGTTGAAATGTAACTGCTAGTATAACCTTTTAGAGGTGATTAGGACATAAGGACTTTGCCTTCATGCATGGATTAATGTCACTGTCATGGGAGTTGGTTATTGGGGGAGTATGGCCCCCTTTTCCTCCCTCTCTCTCTTTTTCCTCTAATTTCATTTGATGCCTTTTGCTATGTTAGGGTGCAACAAGAAGGCCTTCACCAGCTATGCCTTCTCTATTTTAGACTTCCAGGCCTGAAAATGTGAGCCAGTTAAATTTCTGTTGTTTGTAACTTAACCAATCTGTGGTATTCTGTTATAGTAGTAGGAAACAGATTGACAGCATCTGTGTTCATTGTAGTAGAAATCCTAGAAGCTTCCCAAACCAGTTCATCTGTACTGCACCTGTAAGCGCACACAGGCAAAATTGTCAAAATGAGTCACAGAGTCTCCAGGGTCCCTTTCCTTCAGATCAGTGTCTCTCTCTTGAAGTCACCAGCATTATTGCCTTGTCTCATAGCATGAATGTGCTCTGTTCTGACCTGCTCTGTTTTTCTCTCCTGAATGAATTTCTTTGTTTACTCTGTTTAATACAAATGAAACATCGCCTGATTATTCTCTTATTAAATGCATCATTAGACCCTCTTACTAATACTGTAAATTATTCTTTTCAGTGGTATGTTGAAGCTGGCAGAATAATAATAAAGATAATTAATAAGTGACATGTTGATGTATTTGTCCTGTTGCAGCAACTTTTAGGAAAAAAAGCATAGAAATGACTATAACTATGTGTTGGGTGCTTAAGACTATGTAAAAACTAATTTCAAAAGTTCTTATAATAAGCACAGTCTCCCCTCATACCATTGCCACTCTTTTGGAGTCCTGCTAAAAGTGTCTCTAAAACCCTGAGAAGTATGTTCAAAGTAATTTAAGAAAACAAACTTTATACCTTTGCAAAAATAGCCTCCTGGGGATTATTGGTGTCAATTCCAAACCCTGACAGACTGCCTGGTGTGAATTTCACCTGCCACATGTTAATAACCAAGGACCTGATTCAGGGTAGCCTGGAAAGAAAACAGGAGGCTGCAGAAATATAATTAGAAAGGGACCCCTCATCCCAGGAGGGTTTTTTAAAATTTTCTCCTTGCTGTAGAACGGGCACCCAGCTCAAACAAGCAACGGGTAATGTATTCCTGTTCAGGATGCAAAGCAGGCACATGGCACTCATACTTGCTGGGAGAAAAACAAACCAACATGTACCTAAAATCACTGTCAGGTGTAAGAAGCCATGGGTGGAAGATTTCACTTGCCAAGCTGTCCTGTCACATGAGACCAAGTTCTTAAATACATTATCAGGCCTATTCTCCAGCCCCACTGCATGCCCTTCTCTGGCTGTGCCCCTGATGTCCCCAAGAGGAGGCCCCTGCTCTTGCAGGTGTGAAGCAGGCATAATGATAATCTCACACCTCAGGCATACCAACCAGGATCGGCCTCCCAGCCGTGTCACTGGCTCTCTCTGTCATCTTATTTGTAGGTGCCTGCAAGACCCACGTGGAAATTTACAATGGGAATTTCTGTCTCTTTCTCTGTCTTTACTACAGTCTATTTTCCTATTCCCACTGTAGATGCTGTCCATCTCATTCTACCAACTTCCTTTTGGCTGCCAATTCCATCACACAAAACCAGATGGAACTACAACCCAAGGCTGCCCAGTTTGAATGTGGGTTACCTACTTGTCCTATACATCCTACCTGCACTTCAATAAAATGAGAATCTTTGGATAGCATAAAATAATAATTGCTTTTTTAGTGTTACATGTTTAAAGATCAGGAAAAAATGTAGACAGAAGAGTCTTATCCAGTTTTTAATTTCAGCTGTATGGATCCAATCAATCCAGTGGGGCTATATACTGAACTTGTTAAAGAAGTAATTTTGCATCTACTGGCTGCTAATCTAGAAACAAAAAAAATTAGGGAGAATGATAGTGCTATAATGCAGTGAATTATCTCAGGCTTAACAAGTTCCTGCAATGACTGCTTTTTTAGGTAAATGAAAATATCATGTGTTTTTAAGGATTAGAGAAAAACTAGTACTGGAAGGACAAAAATAGATCTGTTTGATGGTAACCCTGCCAGAAGTTTTCCCTCCCTTACCCCTGAAAGGCACTGGGATCAGTATTAATTTCATGGCCAATTTTAAAAGCAAGGAACAAGTCATTTCTCCTCACAAACTCTTTGAGAAGAAATGCACTTACTACAATACTTGCCTTAGTTACTGTCTCATTGCTGAGACAAAATACCCAACACCCAAAGTTGAAGGAGGAAAGCTTTATTTAGCTCACAGTTTATAGAGGCTTCAGTCCATAATTGGCTGGCTCCAAGGCAGGGTGGCATTGCAGAGAAGAAACAGCATTGCAGAGGAGAAACAGTTCATGATGGTGAGAAGATAACAAAGCAAACAAGAGAGAAGACAAGCCATAACAATACTCAGAGACAATATTGCATGAAAAAGAGCTGAGATGTTGGGTTTAGATTGACCTAGATTAAAGTCCTAGCTCTGATATTTTCCCTGTATATGACCTTGGCAGGGTATCTCAGATTCCTATACGCATAATATGAGAGTATTGCTGTGATGTTTAAGCATCACTGCACATGTAAAAGAAGTACAGCATAAATGGTGACGTGGAATCTCTGACTTGGGACCAGATCCTGGCATGGCTTATGGAAGTGGTGGTGTGGCCTGCTCCTTTGATCTATGTACGAGTTCCTATGTCACCATTTGATCTCAAAGTGAAATAAAGTCATTATGTGATGGTAAACAAGAGCCTGAGACCATGCAAGAAAAAAAATAGGCAGAAACAGAATTATAACTTGAAATGTCATGTTCCTCAAAACAAATCAAGGGGATCCACACTTAATGAAGACAGTGTAGATTTGATTAGTACAGTAAATTGGTAGAATTAACAAACATGCAGAATTCTAGAAGTTAATATATTTTCTTAGTGAATGAGTCATCAAAAGTATCAATCAAGTCACAAAAAAGTCTTCTTATGAAGAAAAAAGAGACAGAGATTCTAAATTCTACATTCTCAAAGCAAAAAGGAATGCAATTTCACAAAGAACCATATCAAAGTTCTTGAAAATTTAAAACTAGGGGCAAGGAGTCCAGTTTAGCATGCCCTACATATATGGAAGGCTCTGGGTTCAATCCTCGCACCAGGAGAAAAAAAATGAATCTCTTTTTTTTTTTTTTCTTTTCAGGTAGTTTTTAATGGGAAGAAAGCTATGTTTTACCCACTTCTAAAAGGTTAACTACTGTAAATTCAGCACTTTCTAATTCCGTGGGTGAGAGGACGTTGACTGCAGGATCAGAGGTGTCTGGAGCTCCCTGAAGGTCTCCCGGGTCCCCGCCAGCATCACAGGCTGCTGTAGATGCACTTGATGGCGCTGGCTTCCTCCTTGTCCAGGATGCCCTTGGCCACGTACGCGTCGGCCTGCTGGTTGATGAAGTCTCTCATCTTTGAAAGGTCATCATCTTTCGGGGCCTCTGTCTTCCCTCCGGGCCCGGAGCTGCTATCTTTCGTGGAGTCCTTCCGGGCGTCGTGTCCCTTCTCCATCTTGACCGTCTCCTCCTTGGTGCTGTCTGTCTCCTCATGACTCTTCTCGGAGGGTGCTGGGGAAAGCTTGCTTTTATTGTCAGTAGCATTTTTTTTCTAGTTTGTTCTTTGTCTGAAGAGCAATTGCTTCATCCAAGTTTTCAAGGTAGGCAACACCTTCCTGGGGAGAGACTGTGCCGTACTTGACCATTATCTTTACAAAGTCAATCAGAGTTTTCATGATGGTAATCAGTGTTTCCTTCTCTTTTGCCTCTTTTTCTGAATCAATGCTTTTCAGCAGTGCACAGAAATTTGGGAAGTACTGGAGCTCCTCGAAGTTCTCCTAGATGTAGGTTTTGCTTCTCCTTTCCAAGCCATTCCCCAACGTCACCGTGTTGGATACGGTTTCATCACTTTCTCCATTGGTAAAACCATTTTGCGTTGTTGCCTTCGGAGTCACTTTCCCTGGTGTTTTGCCGGAAAAATGAATCTCTTAATAACCTGCATCCGATAAGATGTACAGCATAATTCCAATATATTCTTAAAATTAAGAATGTGTTATGTACATGTACCAACTCCACACGAGGAATGTAAACATTACAGATTGCAAACATATACAAAAAAAAGGAAAAAGGAAAAAGGAAGGTAACCAAGAGCTGGATAAAGGAGGGAGGGAGGGAAAGGGAATGAAAAAAAGAAATTAAGATGCATTATGTGCATGTGCCAATTCCCCACCAGAATGTAAACATTATTGCTACAAACACATACTAATACAAATATATTAATGTGTATATATATTCATATCATATAACACACATAGATGATGAATACAAGTAAATTGTACATATGGCTTGCATATAATTATGTAAACAATACATCAGTAAATGCATCAAAATAACTATAGTTGTCTCTGGGTTGTGGGACTAAGCCAAAATTTTTCTTATTTTATGAATTCTCTAAGTTGCCTACTTTTTTTAAAAGGAAGAAAAGCACCAAGAAAAAGTAGGAAAAGGAGAACTAATACACTCAGCATAAATAAACAAAATAGGGAAGAAAACTGTGGAATAGTTTCTTTGACAGTCTTCTAAAGGCTTAATCATCAAAATAAAAGGAAAATTCAAGTTGGTGACAGTTGGCGCAAAGAAAAAGCTATTATAATTCATACCAACTTTTTAAAATTTCACTGAAATGGAGAAATATTTTCAATTATATAAATAAAAGAGCTGATAACCAAAATTAAATAGATAAGCTTTTGGAAATATAAAATATAAGCACTAACAAAACTGGCATAAATTTAGGTCTCACTCCCACAAGGCAGCCTCCCCCAGAGGTTCCTGGAGGTTTTCTAAGAATGTTCTAGAAAGTGATCTATAGTCACCAGTTGTACTGGTTAGTCTACCCTGAGTGAAAAGCAAACAGGGGGTGATATGTTATAATAAACTTATTATAAAAAGCTAATTAGATTGAAAAACAGAAGGGGGAAGAGAAAGGCACCAGGCCCTACTGAACTTTAAGGTCTTTCAAATGACAAATAATTGTACCACATACTAATTATTTCCAAAAACTAAAAAGGACAACATGCTTCTGAACAGATTTTACAAGTCAAGTATGAATTTGTTCCCCAAGATTAAGGCCAATGACAAAAAAAGAAAATTGTAATTATCAGTCTAGAGACAAAGGAAGAAAAGAGGGGGAAGTTGGGAAGGAGGAATGGAATAAGAAAATAAAAGAAAGAAGAAAGGAAAAAAAATGAAATCACCCCCAAACACTTAAAAAATTAACTATCACCGATGATCAAGGAAGATTTATTTCAGGAATGCAAGGTTGATATAATGCATAAAACATTATCAAGACAATTCATTATCTTAACGAGACAGAGTAGAAACCATGTAATTATAAGAAAAAGTACAAAGAAAGTATTTGATTAAATACAAATATTTTCTGGATTCAAACTCTGAATTTTCTTTCTTTTTTTTTTTTTTTTTTGTACCAGGGATTGAACTCGGTTCCTCTAGCTTGCAAGGCAGGCGACAGAACCACTGAGCTAAATCCCCGGCCCAAATTCTTCTTTCTTAATATAATAGTGTATATTTAAAACATAGTAACGATCACACTTAGCACATAACTTTAAAATGTTCACCTTAAAATAGGAGTATGTCAAGTTTTCCTTTGTTGTTAATCCTATTTAATATCATGCTTGCATTTTCTGAGCTGCTGGAGTCCCTACAAACATGCTGAATGTCCCTAAAATTTGCCAGACTTTTGTTAGGAAGTGTAGTAAACACCAAACCCACAAAATGACAAGAAAGGCAAGGGTCCTAGGTGTCTAGGAAAGCAGCGTTGGGACAGGAAGTGGCTATGACGGGCAGACTAAGCAGATTTTCCAGAAAGGCTAAGAACACACAGAACATTGTGTTGATGCCACTGTGTACTGAGCCCACCCGCAGATCTAAGGGGATCCAGCTACTACAAGACCAGCATCTTGAATCGGGAAGAGGTAAGAAGAGAAAAAGCCACATGACCCAGTGCCAAATTTCATCTTCTATTTTATCATGGAGACAATGAAGCCTTGAAGTTATATTCACTTTGAATATAGTAAATGTCTAAAGTTAAGAAAATTACTACTGTAAAAGACACAGTGCTATTAATTCCCCTTAAAAATACTCTTTCAATTTGAACACATTTATCCCATCATTCTCACCACTTTCCAAAGCAGTTCTGGAACTCTTCCTACCAAAGTGTCTTTAGTTGCACAGTCATGGCTGCCTTGATGTTCTGAACTGATTCAAAATATTTACCTTTCATGGTTATTTTGACTTTGTGGAAGAGCCAGAAGTTGCACAGTGCCAGATCCAGTGAAAAAGGTTGATAAGGACACACAGTAATGTCTTCGTTTGACAGAAATTGCCATAAATGTAAGCTGCTTCAGAAAGTGGCAAGAACCACTCAGGAAGCTGAGGCAGGAGAATCACTGTGTGTTCAGGGCCAGCTTGGGCTACATAGTGAGTTCAAGACCAGGATGAATTACATAATGAGATCTTGTAAAAAAAAAAAAAAAAGTTCAAAACAATGAAGTAATGTATCTGAAGTGAGGGGAAGTATTTTGAGGGGAATTAATGGTGATGTGTCTTTTACTATGATAACATTTTAAAATTTAAATATTCACTATATTGTTACATCATACCTCACAAACTATAAGCAGTCACTAGTGTCAAGATATTAAAAGAAAAGAACAAGTAATATGAAAAAATATAGCAAAACATTATATACATAATTCAGTCTTATCCTTAATTAAGGAAATTAAATTTAAATACCTCTAGGAATGATCTTTTTTTTTTTTCTTTTGGTACTAGGGATCGAACTCAGGACCTTGCACTTGTGAGGCAGACAGCGGAACCACTGAGCTAAATCCTGGGCCCTAGGAATGATCTTTTAAATTAGTTAATGTAAATTAAAATGGAGACCAGGCCTGAAGAAGCTCTGAGTAGACAAAGCCACTTAGGCCATATAGGTGACCTTAGTCTTGCCTAATTTGCTAACATAAGCTAAATGTAACTTGAGCTATTTTTTTGTAAATATCCACATCAAAGAAAGACAGAACTTAAACTCAACAAATCAGAAGCAGCCAAAAACGTTATTATTCTGTATCTAGGGACTTTTCAGATGACCAAATAAGGCAACTTTATAACTGTAAATCAAGCAAACATTTTCTTCGTATTCCTACCAAAGTCACTCTTAGAGCCCAAAGGCTCTTTGAGTCTAGTGCCTCCCAATTCATGAATTGCTAATTTTTTCAAATAAAATCTTTAAAATTTTATTGTGCTTGAGTTCATCCTTTAACAAGCTAAAATTGATTCACATTATAAAAATGCAATATGTTGGGACTGCAGGGATAAGTACAACGACAATAATTGGTAAGCTATAAGGTAGTATGCCTTCTCAGAAAACAGTCTGGCACTATTTGAAAATGTTACGAAATTGTATTGCGTATGGACTAAATAATCATAATTTGGATATATAATCTCATTCTCCCAGAACTGCACATTTTTAAAATGATTTATGTAAGAATGTTTATGGCGGTAACTTACCAGGAAGATTTTAGTAACAGCTCAAATGCTCAAAGGAAGTGGATGTTTCAGCGGATGGTAAACGGTAAACGCCACATGAAGTTTCTCTTTCTTGGGCGGGCCCTGTCTCAGTCAATACTTCCCAATGCAATAGGATGGAAAGGCATGCACTTCTGCTCAGAAATGCCAACAGAAATGATGCTAGTTTGTTTTCTATTATAATTCCTGCCGATGATGGGAGCCTTGGAAAAAGAGCTCCCCCATTTACGAATAAAATTCCTTAGCTTTAAAATCGTTACTTTCAGGAAAATAGGGAAGGTGCCAACTCCTCAGGAAAACAGAAATTCTAACTCTTCATGAGACAATCTCTTCTCTTTCAAGGGACTTCACCCACCCCAGCACTTCCCAGGAGGACGCTTAGATGGAGAAAGATATGTGTCTTCAGTGCAGGGAGATGAGTCTCCACTTCCTCCCTAATTTTGCTAAGATGTACCCTGCCTAACCAGGATTCTGAACATCCTTACCTGGTAACTGTTGAGATTCGGCTCATCCAGCTTGGGAATTAGACATACTTAGCCGATGTGATGTCACCAGCCTCAGAAGTCCATGGCCTCAGGCATCTCTAGCGGAGAAGCCCCGTATTCTGAAATTCCCTCATTGTGAGCCCGGGGACCTTTCTGGGTCCCCCAGTTCTTCAGCCCTGTGCATCCCTGCACTGAGGCTGCACTGAGGCTGGTGGAGCCCTTGGATGTTCTCAGTGCTCGTAGTAGCGGCAGGCACCTGTGCACCCTCCGGGACCCACAGATTCAGACCCATCCTCTTACCCTATTGCATGAGATAATGGCATGAATTGCCCCTCAATAAAGCCTGAAGTGTGGGATGTGCCCCAATATTCTTGGCGGCTACCAAACTACCTGGGTTTTCCCACACCTTCCCCAAAGCTGGTAGTGCAGCCCTGCACTCACGCTGAGCTCTTGCTTTTCTCTTATTGCTGGATGTATTCTGATCTCCCTTCCGGATTTACATGGGTTCCTCTACACGAGACCTTCTCAAATGTAGACGTGAGTATAAATCACTCCAGCATCCACCTAAAACCAAATTCCAATTCAACAGCTCTGGAATGTGGCCTAAGAGTCTGCATTTCTAACAAGTCCCCAGGTGACACAATTTAGCTGGTCAAAGACCACTTTTCCTCCTTTGGTACTGGGGATTAAATCCAAGGCCTTTGCACTGAGCTATATCTATAGCCCTTTGTATTTTTAATTTTTTTTTTTACTTTGATACTTTTATTTACTTTGACTCACTAGATCAACAAGTTGTCCAGGCTGAGCTCTAACTGATGATCCTCCTGCCTCAGCCTCCCAGAATGCTGGAATTATAGGCGTGTGCATCATGCCAGGCTTCAGTGACCACTTTTTGAGAAAGCTAATCCATCCTCCTCTTTCACTAGATTGTATTTGCTTTCCCCGACCCTACTGCCATGTGACAGCAATAGCTGATGAAGTGTAGGAAAAAAAAATTAGGTGAACAACAGGAAAAAATCAGGAGTTTCCTGAATATAACCTCAGTTGCATGGACCACCACCACATTTTTGTCTCTCTCCAGCACCCCGCTGGCTCTTTGGGATTCCTTATATATCCTGTTCAGATTTCAGTCATTCCCCCCATGTTTGATTACACATGTTTCTCCCTAGCTATACTATAATTTTCTTGAAAGCATAGAGCAGAATTCCTAAACTGGTGGCGACAGGCTGCATATGGCCCCACAGATGTTTTGTTTTACCATCCCAGTGTTTTAAAATATATAAGTTGGTTGCTGAATGTAAAGCACTGATTCCCAGCCCCAATAACACATTAAAACCACCTGGAAAGCCTTCCCAAATATGTTAGTGTCTGACTCCCACCTTCTTCACAATGTTGCTTTAATTTGTCTAGAAGGTCCTAGACATCAACATTTGATTTTAATAAACATTCTAAATTTTAGGACAGTTGTAGTTTTACAGAATTATTGTAAAGATACAACAGCATGGTTCCATACATCTCACATTCCGTTTCCTCTCTTATATTACTAATTGTGACAATTGTCACAATTATTGAACCAATGTTATACATTATTATTAGCTGATGCCACATTTAACTCAGACTTTCTCAGTTTTCTCCTTATGATTTTTTCTGCTCCAGAATCCCATCCAGGATACCACATTTACAAAGGGAAGATTGAAATATACAGTGAATGTTTAAATTATTTTTTAAAAATTATAGTTAAAGATTCATTGCTCTAAACCCCCTCAAAATACTCACTCTCACTTCAAACACATTTATCCCAACATTCTTGCCACTTTCTGAGACAGTCCTGGAAGTCCACTTTCATGAATGTGTTTACAAAGTGTGATAAAAAATACAGTGATTGCTGCTGCTGACTGCTATTCAACTGAAAGGCAAGCTTGTAAAAACATTACAGTGCATTCCTCATCCACCTTATTCACCAGATCTGGTACTGTACAACTTCTGGCTCCTCCTCAAAGTAAAAAATGACCATGAAAAGTAAATTTTTTGAATGGTTCAGGACATTGAGGCAGCCCCAACAGTGCAACTAAAGACACTGATGAAAGAAGATTTCAAGAACTGCTTCAGAGTGGCAAGGAACAGTGGGATAAGTATGTTTGAAGAGAGGGGAAGTATTTTGAGAGGAATTAACAATAGTGTGTCTTTTACTGTAATAAATCTTTTTTAATTTAATCATTCACTGCAGATATCAATCAGACCTTGTAATTGTCATGGGCCCTTAGGCTCTTCTTAGTTGTTACAGTTTCTTTGACTTACCTTGTTTTCGGTCCTGAGGAGGACTGGTCAGGTGTTTGTAGAATGTCCCTGTTAGGAGTCCCTGGATGTCCACTCATGGTTACAGTGGAGTTCCCATTTGTTTTTAAAAAGATTCCCTCCATTATTCTAATACCCAGTTAGTGCTTAAAACTTTGTTTTAGGAATGTGAAGAATGTATATGAAAGTTTAACCTCGGGCTTCTTTTGACATTTGGGAAGATCTGACAACATTGAGACTTCAGTCTTTCATTGAAATAACTAACTGATGATGAGAAGTGCTTTCCAGCAGGCTGGGGGTTAGCTCAGTGGTGCAGGACATGCTGAGGGTGTGGGGTGCTCTACCCCTAGCACTGCAAAACAAAGCAAACAGAAAAACAAGGCACCTTCCAACAAGGTCAAGTTCTCCACAACCCACTTCACCTTTGACCCTCACCTTCCTGGCCTCTGAAACTTCACCTCCAGTGTAAGCCTTCACTTCCTAACTTTGCATGAATAGCATCTAGCGTTGTGGCCAACACAAAGGATATGCCTAATAAACGTTCAGAAAGTAACAATTGAATGGGTTTGCAAAGAAATGAATATGTATTGCTGAAAATGGCAAATTTGTGGATTATATGATCAAGTTAAAATATTGGAGAAAAAATTGCAGATTGATTTACTCAGCATTCATTCTAAGCCACTTTCCGTAAAATTAAAGTTTCTAAATCTATAAATTTCACTCCCCAGTCCTCTCCATCTAAGGTTTTGTCACAGAAAGGGAGTTCTGCAGACTCCCACCAAACTTGGAGAGAGGTGCGAAGCCACATCAGGAGGCAGCCAGGCACAGGGAAGTGAGAGGTTCTGGTTCCTGGAAGCAGCTGCAGGAAACCGAGCTGGTCAGTCCCGTGGTATGGATCTGGGAAGATGGTTCTTGAAGCAAGGCCTCATCATGTCTGCTCTTTCAATCTTCCCACAAATTCCTCAAGCTTAAAAGAGGAATTCTCATAAATTCAGTTACTCATCTTGACTAATACAAGAATACAGCAGAAGCAGCTAATTGGCTGCTGGATATTCATTCTTTTCTTCACTCACTTCTGTAATTGGGAGACTGGGAGGCATAAGTATGTTGTCCTTTTGTTTTTTTTGAGATTTGGTTGCACTATGGTGACTCGGGCCATCCTCCTGCTTCAGCCTCCCACATACCTGGGACTATAGACATGAAGCGCCATACCCAGCTAAAAACTTTCAGTATAGGCCCTATTTCCATATTCCCATGTGGATGGCCAACCAGAGGAAATGGAAGATTCAGACAGGACTTCTAGGAAAGCTCTTTATAGGGATCTGCTCAGATAACAAGCTCTTAGCTGTCCTCCTTTACCAGCCTGCATGTGATGCTCTTAGCTTCAGAAGATACCTGGTGAAGAGGGAAGCCACATGTTTAGGATGGCAGAGAAGAAAGCAACCAAGAGGCTGGGTGTGGATGCCATTGGGTGCCACCTTACCAGCCCTTGCCTACCCCAGACATCTTTGGAGAGAAAAACAAAATGATCTTGTTGAAGCTGTTATCACTTTTTTTTGTAAGGGGAGGAGTTTCTTTCCTTAAGAATTTAAAGAAGCTTGTTAATAATATACATACAAATGTAGCAGAACTTCCATCTGGAAATTAAATTTTTGGTGTGTTTTTTAGCTTTGACAAAAGGGATACCAGAAAGTCAATTTGACCCTCCCCCCATCCAGTCTAATCTCTGAGTTGTGTAAAGTGTCTCCCTGCATCTTTAGAGCCTGTTTAAGGTCTCTGTGTGCTTAATCTGGGTAGCCAAGCACAGAAGGGTGAGGAATAGCTCTATTATCTGCCAAGGAGATTTGTAATACATCCCTCCATGTTTTCAGATATCCAGACAGAGTACTTGGGAGTGTGGGGTGGCGGGGGAGGAAAGGCAGTCAGAGCTCTGGATTCACTTGTTTACACGGGGCTTCCCAAGTCTGTATTGTGTCTCCTGCATGCCAGGCATTGTCGAGGCCCAGTGTGCAGCAATGAATGAAAGATCAGATCCCTGCCTTCAAGGGGTTTGCACAGGCCTTGGGGCAGGGAGCTCAGTGCAGGACACTCTGCAAGGACACTGAGCTGTGTTGCAGCATCTGTGAAGTGGCAGTCATTGTGGTGGAGAAAATGGAGATGAAATCTGCCACCTGACCCAACTAGTGAAGGTACTGCAGCCTGGAGTACAGCCCCCCACCTTTTAGAGAGGATTTCTTTCCTGGGCACCTGTCACTCTAATCTGTCCCCCACCCAATGATCCCCATTGGATATATGCCCAACTTGGTCTCTGTTTCTTTGTAAGAACCAGCAGGAATGCTAGCCCTCATGCTTTGCAGACAGAAAACAGTAAATTGGAGGACACTGATCTTGGGGAAGGAGAAGTGGTGGTCTGGTTTATATTTATAAAATCTGGATTTGGGTTGGAGAGAGCACAGAAGTGAAACAGAATGTGAGCACTGATTATAATCATGTATTGTTCATTCATTTATTTTTAAATAGATGCAGATATGGCCGGCAATAAGCTAGGCACTTGATCTTACTCAATTTTCACATAAAACCTGGGAGTGAGATACTATTATCTTCATTTTACAAATCCAAAGATCGACATTCAGAGAAGTTAATTATCTTGATTGGGTGCACTAAGAAATCAAAAGAGACCTGTCTGATTCTGAGGATGCAGTCTTTCTACATCACTATTCTGCCTCTCATTGCCAGTCTGCAGTTGACGATACCATGAACTACACACTACTACCAGTCTGTATCCAGCAAACCCTATAAATGCAAAACACACCTGCACTAGTTCTCCACTCGCGCAGTTGCTGAGAGTTGGAATGGGCTGTCCAGGGCAGAGGAGGGCACAGGGCCCATAGGAATCTAGGAATCTCATGCTTTTCAATAGATCGCTCTGAAGAGTATCTCTATCCATAAGAGATACTTAACAGTGCAATGAATATACTGTATTTGCTTTAGCTATTTCTTTCATTTTCACCACCCAGTCTTGCAGTGGAGGGGGCTTTATGCCAACTGCCACTTTCCTAAAGAGGGAAAAAAACCTTTCCTCTTGCCATTTTTACTTGCTTAGTCTATGACTGAGACTATGCAATCTTCAGCAATATCCACCAGTTAGTGGAAATGCACAGACTAGGGGAAATTGGAGAAGAAAAGGAGTTGCCAGAAATGTTTTCCAAACCACTAAATCCACCTAAAATTAATTAGCTTGAAGTATATGAGGAAGAGAGATTATACGTCTCATGGTCAGTAGGAGTGTAGGCGGGTCGCCAACTGTCACCCTCCCCAAGCTGAGGAGGCTTACTCGCCCAGACTGAACCAGTCTGTCTCTGTTCTACACTCATCACACCCGGAGCCCATCTCTACCTTCACGCTCAACTGCACTGCTGGACTGCCTGTAGTTTACATGTCTGCTGCCTCGGTATTGAGGGTTCTATCTGTATCTCTACATCAAAACTCAGTGTTGGTAGCAAAGATGTGAAAACTAATTCAAATTGTTCTAAGCCCAGGAGGAGGAAAAGGAAATCCTTTGGCACAGAAAAGCTCAGGGCTAGTGCCAGATTGATCTAGCCTGGATCTAGTGGCTCTAACACCATCTTCAAAATTCCATTTTTCTCCATCTTAGTTCTGCCTCCTGCAATGTGAGTTTTATTTTAGGTGGTACATGGTGGTGCCTGGCAATTCTGGGATCATTTCATGCTTTCTGATAGCAATCTCCAGAGAAAAATATCTTCCTGGAACTTCCTACTTAAGTCCTGGGTTCATTCTGATTGGAGGAACCCAAGTGACTCAGTCCCCTGTAAAGAAATCACTGGCAAAGTGACTTCAGTGCAGTGAAGGGCCAGCCCTGAGTCACATGCCCCAGCCTAGAGCCTTTCAAGACGGCAGCAGATATGGTCTAAACAGTAACTGCTGCACTGGGAAATTTCCATCTCACAGTATTCACCAGTCCATTCAGGGAATATTGTGCCCTTGAAATAGTAAGTCAATAGCAAAACACCATATAGCATCTGTGAGAAAAATACACTCATTTGCAGACTGCTATTGTTTTCGAACAGTCTTCTGTGAGTCCCAGAAGAACTTGGAGTTGTCTGAATCTTCCTATATTGTAAAACTCTTATGCTAAGTTAGCATAACAATCGGCTAGCAATCCTCTGTTTTCCTACACTAATGAATTAATTTTCTCATCCCTCTTCTTCATCAGTGCCCTTATTAAATTTACATTGTAAATAACAATGACTAAATTTAATCATAAAAATTGTGCCCACAGATAAAATATCCAATTTCCTATTGCCATAACCCATATGCTTTGAAATAAATCCTAAATTTAAGACACTAAATTTAGATAAGTGTTACAGTTCAAGCTTCATATATAAACCTCAAGTAACTAATAAACTTGTGATTTCTTATGGATTCCAGATAAGAAGTTATAAAAGAGAAGGAAAGATTCATCCAAAACAGGGAATTTTGATGAGTACCTTCAGATTTGCCCTACAATATTGCTTTAGCGTTCTCTAGTTAGAAGAAACTGAAAGTGAAAATAGCGTAGCTTTCAATAAGAGGTGTATCTTAAAAAAAAGAAGGTATATCTTATATTTATGAAGTGCATTTCTCCATAACATTTTGTAATCTTTATGGTGGTGATCTTGATAACGACAAACAGTTGAGTAGGTGGTTTAATGACTCCATTTTACAGATAAAGAAATTGAGGCCCAGAATAATTGCATTTCTCAAAGCCACAAACATCAAAGATAAAGCTATGAGTCAAATCCATTCCCTTAATTATCAGTCAGTCCAGAACTTCACCGACTCATATTTTTAGAAGCTAACACGTACCCAGCTTACTTATTAACCTTTATTCTACGTGTTGTTATTCTTTCTGTTTTCCTTATAATCCTGTTCTTGTTCTCTTCCCACATGTCAATTCTCTTCCTGACACCTGAATTTTTTTTTAATCCTTAGTTGCCTCTCAGTATAAATCAATTTCCTGTTTGTGTTCCTGAAGTTTACGCATGCATTTATTTTACCAGCTAAAAGATGTGAGCCTAAATCCTTGGAACATAGATTTTAATGCAGTCCAGTTGTTAAATGGAGCATGAAATATTGCAAAAATCAAAATGCAAATGTGTCTGGGTACTCAGTGTGGAGACTTTTTGTTCTCCACTACTGACTTCCAGGAAGGAGGCATCTGCCCATCTTTGACGTAGTGTAAACTTGGCATATTTATCTTTTTCCCCCAGTCAGTGTTAAATGACTATTAATTTCCCAGGACAATAGCTTCCCTTAGATGTTACAAGAAGATACCTTTGCAGTGCCTCATGATGGTTAGAAGAAGGAAAAGTTGAATCTTTGGTTTTAAAACATGATTTTGACAAACATTAAGTAACATGTTCAGAATGCTTCCTGTGGGCTCAATACCAAGATCTTTCTTGATTACATCATTTGTTCTTTAATATAGTTTAGCTTACCAAAAGGTGTTTACTCACATCCATTGCCTTCTAGAATGCAAGTTCTTCTAGGCACTATCTCCTTGATCAAAAATGTATTGTTGGAAACTACAGACCATGAAGTTTCAATATTTGATTAGGCCTTTGATAGAAGGGTAGAGCATGTTGATTGACAGCATGGGCTTCTGAGATTGGATTCAGAGCTCAGCGCTGACACCCTGGAAAAGTTCCTCAGTTTCCTAGGCCTGTCGCCTCACTTATAAAACAGTGCTGATGACACTCATTCTCTAGCACCCTAAAATGAGATAATGTATTAAAGTGCTTATTATACTCAATGAATAACAAGTACTTGATGGTACATGTATATGTGTGAGTGATGTTGTACCCTATAATCATATACAATTTTCATTTGTCAATGAAAAGGTGAAAAAATAAATTTAGATAAATAAATAAGGCTATTAATTTCTCTAGTGTGTATGAAAGCATTCGTGACAATTTATCCCTGATGAACTCTGCATTCTATCCTGTTCATTTTCCATAATTGGTACACATCAAGAATAATGTAGCCAGCCACTAGGTTATTTGTTTACAATCTAAATGAGTAGACAGTTCAGTCCTCTGGCCGCCGTGGTAGAGTTTTATGCTAACATAAGAAATGAGAGAATTGATTTTCCATCTCACAGAGAGGAGGTAAGGAGAGTTCTTTCCATTTCCTTTAGGGTCACAGAAAGGTAGTGGTGCATCCTGGAAGAGTATAAAGCTTAGCTTGTTACCTTTCTTAAAACAGAAATTTTTTGTGGATGTGATGGAATTGAATTCAGCTATTTTTGAAAACTGTCAAATTTGAGACTCCAGGCAAATTAAGACCAAAAAAAAATTCTCACTAAAACTTGAACTAGAACTGGAGCCATTGCACGACCTTTGACACCACTATAGCTGTAAGATGTCTGAGTCATGGGGTTCGATGTAACCCAAACACAGTTTCTCTTCCATCTCTGTTTCTGTCTGGTGTAGTCTATAAAGGAATAGGAAAACCCTGTGCCCATCTGTACTTCTTTACAATCAACAAGGCAGCTGGAATTAGCACCTTCGGGACTCTATTTGTGAGTCTCTAAGTTGTTCCTTGGGGCTCACTCTTCTACAGGTGTAGAGAGCTCTAAGGATTCACTGATGGCTGCTGGTCATTAGCACCTCCATTTCCTGTGTGAATGGGTCCAAGGTCATGGTGTTCTATCAGGGAGAATCAGCTGTGGTTAAACCACTCAGCACCTGTAACCCACTGCCCCATCATATGGCCCACCTGCAGACAAGCAGTACTGTTGCAGTGCCATCACCATCACTAGGAGCCAAATCAACAGAAGTCTGTGCTGGGGCAAGGGGCAGTCTTGCTAATGGTACCCTTGTACTGTCCCCATTGGGAATGGCAATGCCAGTACAGTATGAAGAGGAAGGACATGGAATGAACCAGGAAGTGGGAATCAGAGAAATAAACATGGCTAGCTGTTATAACAGCCCTTAAAAACACACACACACACACAAAATGTGCTTGTGTGTGTTTGAAGGCCAAAAAAAGTCAACTAGCATCTACTGGGCAATAGTTTTCATCGTGCTCAGTGTGGTTGGAGGTACATTAAAAGCATCTACATTCCACACATCTTTAAGATCCAGGTTAAGTACCAAGGCTTCTGAAAGCCTAGAAGAAGAGTCTCTCCCTCCTCTGACCCTGCATTCTATGCAGGTTTCCTATTTTTAAAGCTATGGAACTCTTCACTGAGAACAAAAATTCTGCAGAAACCAATAGGGAGACCAGATGTATGAAGAAAGTTCTGGTAGATGCAAGACGTGGCAGCAAGGCATGACAACCCTCTATTGATGGGCTGAGGTACCCAGGGTACCACAGAACACAGTTTGAAGACTGTTCATCTGTATCATTTACTTGACAGTCAGTCAGACATTGTCCTTTCTTTCCCCCTCATTCACATAGACTTGCTAACTTCATTACAAAATCCTAACAGAGGTCATGCCATACTTTCTCCTCTGCCATGACCTCTACCATGCTGCCCTCCCTTGGAGCCAGCTGATTATGGGCTGAAACCTCTACAACTTATTTGCTGATTTAAGAAGAGGACACTGACAAATAAGAAGCTGAGAATGACTTTCCTCAAAGGTAGACCAGCCCTCCCTATCACCTTCAAGTCAACGCAGTGCAAAAGATTCACTTCAAAGATCCTCAGTGATGAAACACAGGTTATCATGACACATTCCATGGGAAGAATCTATCCTATTTTTTATGTACTTGCAAATCAAAACATTAAAGCTTTCAGATCAAGAAAACAAACAAACAAACAAAATCCTAACAGGCACAGATCCAAATGAAAGACAACAGAAAGAGCAAAAGCTGGGAGTTAAGACATGGAGGTCCCCGGGTTGGTACCACTACCAGCCAGAGCTTGCATGCAAGCCCATGGAGGGTGCTGGGCCTGTGAGGATCTTATATAAGACACATGACCATAGTTTCCAGCTTCCCATGAGAGTCCCAGTCTATACTTGCTGAAGATCAAACAACATAATTATTGCTAGGACCCCTTTCACTCTCAGTTTGGATGATCAAACATATGGTCTCCTCCTCTCTACCTAAAGCCTCTTTGATTCATGGTACTGCATAGTTCTCCATTCTTCCCTCTTGCCCCACCTGGGATATAGTGTAGAACAGAAGGACTCAGTCTATATTAAATTAGCTTAAGATAAGGCAGAGTGGTTATGGTGAAGGAGCCCAAAGCTAGCTGAGGAGATAGCTTACAAAACAAATTGTTCCTCGAAATCAATACAAACCAGTGAGAAGAGGGATGTCAACTGTATGACTTCCAAGAAGGGCTGCAGGTAGATCCCATGATTTCTGAACTTCTGACAGGAAGGAGGTCATTCATTCCTATCAGAGGAGATTAGACTTTGACCATCAGAGGCAGAGAGAGAAGGATGATAAAGAACAGCCACACCCAAGCAGACCATTCCATGGGGCATGTGGTTGGGGCAGTGGAGTTCCAAAGTGCAGTGTCGGGGCAGAGCCAGGCCTGGGTGGGTGCCTGGCCCACTGGCAGTCTCCATAAAGAAAGGTGGTTGGAACCAGCCTCGGCAGACAGTTGGTGTCTGTGACGTTCACACATAGGTGGACCCACAACAGCATGGGCAGCGTGACAGGTGAGAGTAGGCTTTGAGTCCTGGGAACTGCATGAGGCTTCCAGGCCTGGAGGAAGGATCTGCCAAGGCATGAAGAGGGCACAGCAGTCTAGGCAGTGGGTGAATGTGGCTGCTCTAAGTTGGGCTGATGTGGCTACAGGGCAGGCAGGGATCGCCATGGTGGCTGAGCGCTGAAAGAATGAGCTAAAAATTGGCAGCAGGGAAGCAAGAGGGATTAATTTGGTCTCTGGCATGGCCCCAAGGAAAGGAGCCAGCTGTCCAAACCACAAACTGGGGTCGGACATGGGCTGGTGCCAGTGCTCAAAGCTACCAGCAGGAGCCCAATCCCTGTCTCTTGTACCAGGCAGAAGCTGAGGCAAACACTAGGGGCTGTGGGAGGTCACTGGGCATAGTGTGTCTTACCTAGGTGACAGTTCCTGGGAGGCTGAGACCCGGAGCCATGTCAGTCTTTGATAGCAAATGCAAAACTGGTCCATACTCATATGGTCATATTCTCAAACAAGAGTTTGAGAATAGTTTTGAGTTTAAAAACACAATGGGAGATCATAAAACTAGGGGGAAAGTGCTGAGTGGATAATCAGGGCACACAGGAGACCTCCCAGAGCAATTTCACAGCCAAGCGTGGGCTTCTGTGAAAACCTATACATATATGTCGGCCTTACATGTAGTATTGTAGTACCAATATATGTCGATGTACAAACACTTGAGCCATTTAAAGAGGAGGTGTGGTGACAAGGTGCATGGCCATAGCACACACCCCTCTCCAGGGTGAGGCCATGCCGATAGTCACACAGGATTGGGGTTCATGGTTCTGGGAAAGCCTAACCAGCTGAACACAAGACTCCAGCAGCAGCTGGAGGAATAAGGTTGAACCCTTGGGGATAGGAAATAAGTGAGGCCCCAGAAAGGATGTGAGGGTCTCAGCAAAGTAAAAGGGGGTCAAGGCAGAGCCTGAGTGCCCAGGGCAAAAGTCAGGATCCAGAGCAGAAGTATAGTGATGTGGACAGGGTACACAAAAGCAAGAAGGAAAAGGGGAGCTTGTTGGTCCACCTTAGATGCTCCTGAGATTCACCAGGAGAAGCAAGAATTTGATCTACACTCTGGACTCAGACTAATTGGGGTTTTCATTTGAGTGCCCATGAACAAGTTAATGAACATCTCTGAGATGGGGTTGCCTCATCTCCAAGGTGGAATAACAACATGTGTTTGGCAAGGTTGATGTGAAGGGTAAATGACGTAATGGGTGTGAAGCACCAAGCTTGGTGCCTGGCCCCTCAAAGAGTTCCATAAACAGAGTCATGACTGTCATTAAAACTAAATCCAAACCACATAGGCAGGAGGAGGCAGGAGCTTGTCCTACATGGCCAGGCTGGCTGGGATCATCCTAAGAACTGGATGATGCTGAGCCTTGAGTGTGAAGCCAGACGTTGCTGAAATAGCCAAGGTCTAAGAGCAGGCTTGGTCCTGTGGGAAAGAAAGGGTCGTATTTCTGAAGCAGAAGGCCAAGTTCAGAGAAGGACCAGCTATGAAGTGGTGACTTACTGGTCTCCATTTCTAGCTCGAGAACTGAGACTACAGGCAAAGTCCAAACAAGCTTTGCAGAAAGAAAAGAGAGACATAGGATTGGGGAAACTAACAACCCATTGAGACCCAGTGGACCCTGTCACCCAAAAAATGCTCCTGTCTGTAATTCAGGGGTGATGCTACCTCAAGTTCCACTATGAAATATCTGTGGATTCTGAATGCATGGATTCAAGCAACAGCCAATCAAAAATATATTTTTAAAAAATTGCATCTATATAGAACGTCTACAAACTTTTTCTTTGTCATTATTCTGTAAATAATACAGTATACTATTTATATAGCATTTACATTGTATTAGTTATTGTAAGCAATCTAGACATGATTTAAAGTATAGGGGAAGATATGCCTAGGTTATATGCAAACTGGAGCATTCTCAGATTTTGATTTCTGTAAGAGGTCCTGGAACCAACCTGCCATGGACACTGAGGGACCTCTGTATTTTTGCTTTCAAGCATAATTGTTCAAAATTAAGTGCTGTAGGATGTGGGACACATAGGTCACTCGTAGTTCCTCCAGGCTTTGAGCTACAGAGATGTTTGCAATCTCCAGAGAGCAGTTGCCTTCCTCAGACATGCACGAAGCAACCAGCACAAGAAGAGCAGAGGAAGTAGCTGGAGGATCATGAAGACTTGGGAAGGAATTGGGAAGAGGTGGAAGCTCACATTCCTTTGGTTCTCCCCTTCCTGAGACATTGGGGTTCATAGATTCAGTTTATACATTGGGTTCTGTTTGTGGCACAGTGTCCTGTGCATGCAACAGGAGCCCTTGAAACTGAGCTGCTCCAGGGTGAGATGCACTGAAGTGTAAAACGCATACTCATTTTCAAAGACTTATTACAAAAAGGAAAAGAATATAAGACCTCTCTTTAATAATTGTGTGTGTTAATTACACGTTGATGTGACCAGAGTTAAGATATAGGTGACTAGGGCCGGGGATTTAGCCCAGTGGTTCCGTCACCTGCCTTGAAAGCGCAAGGTCCTGAGTATGATCCCTGGTACCCAAAAAAAAAAAAAAAAAGAAAGAAAGGAAAGAATTTTTAGGGCCGGGGATTTAGCTCAGTGGTTTCGCTGCCTGCTGCGGAAGTTCAAGGACCCGAGTTCGATCCCCGGTACCAAAAAAAAAAAGAAAAAGATACGGATGACTAAATAAAATACAATGATAAAATGAATTCCATTGGGCTGTTGTTTTTTTTTTTTACTTTTTAAAAATGTGAGTACTAAAAATTTTTAAATTCTGCATGTGGCTCACTATTTATTTCTATTAGAGCACAGTGTTTTAGGCAAATTGAGGAGTTAGTTTTGCCCAAGAAGCCCTAGCTGTTGAAGGTCTGGCCACTGCCATTGTGTCTTTCCTGGTAGGTGACTGACTTTTGGCCAATCACAAAAGAGTCAGCTCATCTCATGGGGAGGGTGCTGGCTCAAGTAGACAAAGAAAATTGGACAATGCCTTTCTCCTCACTGCTGGGACCTCCTGGGAGAAGTGCTGTCTGTCGGTCATCAGACTACAGGACATGTAGTCAGTTGGGACTGTCTCCTGGGCCTTCCCTCCCATAGTCACCTCATTACGGCCCTTCCTGGGTGTTGAGCAACACAATTCTGTAACTCTCCTTGTTTTCACCAGCTGGTACTTGAGAGGGACAGGGTTACCATGAAAGCACCTTGTGGTGTTTGTTTTTCTTTTTCTTTTTCTTTTTTTCTGTTTAAGTGAGTTCAAGGCTTCTCACCTAGATCAATAAACCTGCTCTAATCCAGAGATGGCGGGAGGGGAAGTAAACACAATTAAGATGTGATGTGCACATGTACCAACTCTCCACAATGAATGTAATCATTATGTGCTGCAACATATACTAATAAAAAAATTTGGGGGCCGAGGATTTAGCTCAATGGTTTTGCCGCCTGCTGCACAAGCCCAAGGACCCGAGTTCGATCCCCAGTACCAAAAAAAAAAAAATTTTTTTTTTAACTAGGAAAAGAATAAAATAAACCTGCTCTAGCTCCACCTAAAACACAACAAAGTTACCCATTTCCTAGATTATTAAATGCATAAACTTCACCTTATTTCTTTATTTGTGTAACATTCAGGTAGCATCCACTGCATGCCGAACATGGAAAGGAAGAACTGACAGCTCGGGGACCAGGCTCTGCCCACTGGCAGCTGGAAGGGCTCACTCCTTCCTTCTGGAAACACCTGCTCCACTGGCCCTCAGGCCTCCCTCCACCTCCATCCTCCTCCCACCATCCACTGCTTCCCGTCTGCTTCCCAGTTGCGTCCACCTTTTAATATCATGGTGCACCCAGGCTTCAGACCTCACTATTTTTTCATTGCCATGAACTCTAGAAGTTATTTTATTCCAATGTCTATAAATGCTCTCTCTGTGCACAGACACCGCCTCATCTTCCACATGACCCAAGGCCTAGTCCCAACCTCTTTCTTGGGCCCCAAACTCATATCCAGCTCCCCCTTCAGCATTTCCACTTGGATGTCTGGTGGGCATCACACAATATACCCAAAACTAAACTCTGGCTTCTCTTTCACAATCTGCTCCAACTTGATATTATGACGCTCCATGCTTCTAGTCATTTAGGTTTTTAAAAAAATCTTGGAATCATCCCTGATTCCTCTTTCTCTCACATCCCACTTCTCATCTGCCAGCAAACCCCATCAGCTCCACTTCAAAATATACCGATTCTGACCACTTTTCTCCATGTTCGTCTCTATTCATCTCAAATGGGGGGTCACTACAACAGCTCCTTAGTTGTTTCCCCACTGCAATTGTTTGCCTTTGTAGGTCATCTATTCTTAAATCCACAGCCAAAAGGATCCTAGAAATGCAAATGAGTGCCCTTCGCGACTGCAATCTAACCCCTCTGGTCTCTTTGGTCTCCTCATTTATGCCAGCCAAGCTCCTCCCAACTCAGAACCTTTCAACTTGCTGTTGCCTCTACCTAGAGCGCTCTTGGTGACAGCTGCATGGCTTACTTGTTGAATTCCTTCACATCTCTGCTCAGATGTTACCTGCTTGAGGAGACTTTCGCTAATCCCTCTTAAAAGTAGCCCCCTACCCTATACCTTTCTGTCACCTTCTCCTGCTTGGCTAGGGCTCATCTCCCCTGGGTGTGTTGTGTATTCACTTGCATGTAACAACAGGGAGGGCATCTTTCAGTTCATTGCTGTTTCACAGCACTGGGTATGGTGCCTGGCACACTGTAAGTGCTCAATAAATACTTCTTAAATGTACAAAGGCCAAAAAGAACTTTTTTCCTTGGTGCAGATGATAAGAGACAGATAGTAAACAAGGAAAAAGCATGTACACATTACAAATTGTGGCAAATGGCATGAGAAAGCCAACAGGTGCAGTCCTGGAGAACCTACTTTAAACAGACTTTCCAGGTAGTCAAAGGAGGCCTTCTGAAAGAAATGACATTGAGTTTGAGGTTAGAGGCATGAGATGGGGCCAGCCTTGGAATTTAGAGGGGAGGCCCCTCGAGGGGCAGAGAAGAACATGCTCAAAAATCCTGAGGAAGGAGGGCATTTGACTTCTCTAAGGAAATGAAAGGAGGATAATGGGAAATCAGAAAGGAGACAAGTTGTGATGTTGAAGATGTATTTAGAAGACAAGTCACAGTGCTTGCTTTGGCAGCACATATACTAGAAGACAAATCATAAAGAATGTGGTGGGCTTTGTCTAAGGCTAGACATGTTGAGAGGAAATCTGAGATGGTGTCCAGAGACGGAATTTGGAGTTTAAGCTTTGGCACAGTTTCTTAGATAGAAATAGAATGACTGTCACAAGGCGAGTGTGGACTGGTGCTCCTCCAACACGGCTTCCAAGTTGCCATTTTCTGTACAAGAGACTACAGCTTTCTCCCTCCATCAGAATCAGTCCTCAACTGCTCAAGCTTTCCTGTTAATGTAGGCCTTCTTCAGTAATGCAGCCAGCCTCCCTCCCACTACAACAAAATAGCCCATAGGCATTTCCAGTCCATTGGCCTCCTCCCTATTCTCCTCTCTGCGTCCTTACAGCTGCGCCTGGGCCTTTGTTCATGTTGGTTCTTTGCAAAGAAATGTCCTGTTCTTCATCCATGTCTCCAAAACCCAGTGATAGGTTCTAAGACAACCATGACATCAGCTTTGTAGGTCTGGATGATGACCTAAAATTTACTTTATTACTGAGGTAATAAAGAATTTCCCCCCACTCCCACCAAACAGTTCCACCTCTGAATCTTCAGACCCTGTAAATGTGACTTTTTATGGCAGAAAGGGGCTTTCCAACTGTGACTAAATTAAGCTCTGACTATCTCGACATGGAGAGATTATCCAGGATTATGTGAGTGCATCCAAAATGCAATCACACAATGCTTAGAAGGGAGGCAGAGGGGAGCACAGGAACAGAAAAGGAGATGGTCATGTGACCGCGGAGGCAAGGACGAGCGATGCAGCTGCCAGCCAAGGAGCACCAGCTACCGTCTGGAGTCAGAAAAGGCTAGGAACAGATTGTGTTCCTGTCCTCCTAGAGAGAGTGAGAGTGAGTGTGGCCTGTCAACACCTTGATTTCAGCCCAGTGGGAATGATTTTGGGCTTCTGGCTTACAGAACTGTGAGAGAACAGATTTCTATTGCGGTAAGCCACCAAGTTTGTGGTAATTTGATGCCAACAGCCACAGGACACTGATACAATCACCTTGCTCGATACCTTGGCATCTTGTCTCTCCTGTCATCCTGATGGCTCCTCTGCTGGCTTTCCTGGTCATATGTTGGCATTTCCTGTTCTCCGTCCCTTATTCATTCATACCCACCTATGTGTACTGCATTCTAACTTCGGGGTCTAGGTAGCTGCTTTATTCCTCCTGCTCTCTTCATCTTAAAGTCACATGACTGAGCTAGACAGACTCGTGCCAAAGAAACTCAATAACATCAAGGACAGATCATGACTGGAAGAGTGAGGAGCCAGAGAGACCAGCTAGGAAACTCATTGAGGGGTCCACAGACAAGGTGATGGAGTGTGGATGAGTAGAGTTTTAGTGAGTTTGGTTGCCTCGTTTTTCGAACTTTGACAATCCTAAGAGCCTACCAGTGTGATGAATGAAGGCAGAAAACAAAGCCTCCAGGCCTGAAATGTAAGGAAGGAACTGACAGGACTTAATGGCTGACTGGCATTAAGTGTGAAAAAATGGGAACACCAGATTTAAGCCTGAACCACTGGGAAAATAGTACCATTTACAGAAACAGAAAATTAGGGAGCACTGAGGATTTTCTAAAGAAAATTCTTTATTTGACATGTTCTTCATTTGAATTCTTTATTTGACATGTTGAGTTTTAGTTGGAAATGACCACTTGGAGATAATCTCCTACAAGAAGATCCTGCTAACCCACCTCAAGCCTGATATTTTCAGGATCCTCTGGTTATGCCTTTGCCGTGGACGTGACAGAGTAATAATCCTGTATCGTGGGTACAGGTCTACTTTCCTGTGTTCTCTTACACAGTCTGTGAGCTCCTCAGGGATGATCTCAGGTCTTATTACAGCTCCAGCATCAACACATGCTACCAAGTCCAAAGAAGACGCTTAGTAAATAAGCTTGAAATGAATTAATGAATAGGATGAAGCTCAGTCAAGAATTTTAGTCTGGAGATGAAGAGTTTGAAGTTCACTTTCCCAGGTGAGAGTTGAATCCATGATAAATAGCTCCACTGGAAGGGATGACAGTTTGATCTATTGTAAACTGAGTTCCACAACCATGGGGGTAGTTCTACTAAGTCGATTTCAAAACTTTGACCTAATATTCAAGTGTCAGAAGTCCTAGTAATTGAATAAGGAAGATGACAGGGTCTGAGATGATCATCTATCTAGGGCTGTCATGAAACTAAAAGTAATTTTTCACTTGCCAGCCAGTTCAAGGTTCACTCACCCTTATTAATGTTGTCATGCAATATTATAATAAGCATCAGTCAGACACATAAAGACATTCCACATGTGATATGTCTGACTTCCAGGTACTTGTAATTATATTTTGTGGCATATCAAAACTCTGATCAGGCAGGAAACTCCGGAAGAAATGTACTTTTTTCTTTGATATTATTATTCCTAAAAAGCTGCAAATGGTATTGAGGATTCTTAAAAATGAATTTCAAGCATTACTATAGAATTCCTTCCAATATTCCCTGTCAGGCCCTGTGTGTAGGCATCAAATACAGCGTCAAATTCTTCAGAATACCTAAAGAGATAGATAATAATCCTCGCTGCTCTTAATTTCATAGGCTTGACCTATAATTGAATTTTCTTGGAAATTTTATGATGTATAGTTTGAACCTAATTAAGTCAAGAATGTGCTCTCTATTATCTGTCTTAACTGTCTATACAACAAAGCTATTCAATTCAACATCTACTGAACTACTAATCAGTACAAAGCCTTGTGCTGCATCCCCGCTAAACACAAAGATAAATAAGACGTACTGTCTTGTTCTCCAGTAATCCATAATCTTGGA
Organism: Heterocephalus glaber; assembly: GCF_053883595.1. Lineage (NCBI taxonomy): Eukaryota > Metazoa > Chordata > Mammalia > Rodentia > Bathyergidae > Heterocephalus > Heterocephalus glaber. The sequence continues at coordinate 19,165,325 of NW_028258315.1, forward strand.
ACAGTTCGGTTTATACACATATACCCTAAGAGGTATATGTATATACACACACACACACATATATATGCACACATATACACACGTGTGTATGTATATGCACACACATATATATGCACACATATACACACGTGTGTGTATATACATACAAAAATACTGTAGAAGTAATGTAAAAAGCTAGCAACTTTGGTGAAAAGTTTATCACTAATTATTGGGTTGAAATAGATAATACTTAAATTACTTGTTTAAAATAGTAATGACTCAATCTACAGATCTCTAAACATTTGCTTTTTAACAAGGTGTAAGGAATGCTCACTCAAAGTATGCTTGGCAGTCATTTCCTTCATAATTAACACAGAGATGTACTTCCGTTAACCACTGTTCTTGTACCTCTACTTCTAGAACCCTTGTTTCACCGTACACAAGACTAGGGATGATCTCCTGGGGAAATATGGGGGTGCTTTTTACATAATCTTGGGTAACTGTTATTTCTTTAGCTACAGAATCTGTTTTGCACTATAGTGCTAGATTTCCAGTTCCAACTGGTCAGCCCCACATTGGCCTGAAGCTTTTGACCAATGAGGAGCAACATCGCGGTGTGTGTCTCTCCTGCCCACAGGACTCTGCATGGCACCTTAGCAAAAACTATGTGGTGCTGATGTAATATCCCCCACATTCTTTCCTTGCTCCTTCTTTATGAGAGACTACTTTTTACATGTCTCTACCACTGCCAATGCCCTGAGCCAAACATAAGAATTGGATGAGACTAAACGTTCAAACAGACATCTCCTTACCCTAACTTTTAAGAAAAAAATGGTTGAGGAAAACAATAGCTGTGTCTCTATAATATTATTTTACATAATCCTATCTCATAGCTTCAAGCTAAATGAGACTAGGGGTGTGTGTGTGTGTGTGTGTGTGTGTGTGTGTGTGTACAGCTGGCCCTTTTATCCACAGGGGATTTTTTCCAGAATCCCACAAGTACACCAAGATCTGTAGATGGTCAAGTCCTCTCTACAAAATGCCTTAGTATTTGCATAGAACCAATACACATCCTACCATACACTTTAAACCATCTCTAGATTATTTATAATACCTAATACAATCTAAATACCATGTAAACAGTTATTATACTGTATTATATAACAACAAGAAAAAAGCCTGTACCTATTCAGTACAGATGAAAATTTTATGAATATTTTTTATTCATAGTTGGTTGAATCCACAGAGGCAGAACCCACAAATAGGAAGGGCAGATGTGTGTGTGTGTGTGTGTGTGTGTGTAGGTGGCTGGGTATATTCTAATCCCTATATATATGATGTGTGTGTGTGTAAACTTGTAATTTCAAACTTCACGGTTATTTTGAGAAACTGCACCGGCAATTATAGCAGTCTACAACCAGGCAGTAAGTGCTTTGATTGCATTACACAGACTTCCAGACTTAAAGTACGTGTGGCTAATTTAGAAATTGATCATTATGTTTTTCCTTGGCATATAAACTTGGAGCAATTCATTCAACAGAAGTCTGCTACTTTAATAAAATAAGACTGATAATGTCTGCCCATCTGATCTTTCAGGGTGGTTACAAGGAACAAATAGGGTGATGGTGGCCAACCTCCTTACCTAAAAAAGGGGAGATGTGATTGTTATTGTTCAAAAATGTGTTCCACACTTTCAAGTCCTTTGATGTCTAGACCACCAGGCAAGTTGGCTACTAAAGGTGTTGAGGGTGGACTTCTTTTTGTCTTTCCATTAAAATGACCTATAACCTTGGATCCTAAAATACTAAGACATGAAGCAATTTCACTCAGAAAATTCGAGAACCTTCCCTGCCACTTATTTATCCAGTAAGTGTTTTATTAAACATTACTGTATACCAGGCATAGTAATAGGCCTTAGAGAACATAAGACAAATAATTCAATTGCCACCTATCAAAGGCTCAGAACCTAGCAGAAAAAAATAAAAAGTAAAATCAGTAAAACTGTGTAAGTACATATAGAGGCACATATGGAGACCAAACAGCCCAGAGGAGAAAGTGGCTGAATCTAGCAGGGGGTGGGGGCAACAAAAGTTGCTGAGGGCTGCACCTCCCACTAATGGAATTGAGAGTCAAGTACTTTTTCTCACCTTTTCCTTCTACTGAACATGCATGTGACACAGATGCATTTGGAGACATAGAAGTATAAGTTTATCGGGTAGTCTCTGGGAAAGTGTTGCTCCTTTAATAAAAGGATTATGGCAGGTTATGGCTTATCAAAGATAAGCAAAGCAGTATCTCCCAATGTGGTATTAAAACGTTTCCCACTAAGAGATGGAAGCCATGTCCTCTTTCTTTTCCCCTTGATCCTGGAGTGAGCTGCATTATTATCTCAGGCAGTAGAGAAGTTGGAAGGGATAGTATGTGACATCTGAGGCAGCATCACACAAATTCTATGCACTTCTCCCTTGTTCTTTTGGGATACTTTTTTTTTTTGGTATCAGGGATCGAACTCGGGTCCTTGCACTTGCACAGCAGGCAGCAAAACCACTGAGCTAAATCCCTGGCCTGGGATACTTTATGAACCAGCCTTTGCCAGAAGATCCCAGAGAAGGCGATGTATAGAGAGGCTCTGAGTGACAGCCCCAAGGTCCCAGCCAACAGTCAGCATCAACTACCAGACACGTGGGTGAGACTCTCTCTCAGTGGCTGCACTCCCCAATGGCACTCACCCCCAATCTTCAAGTCTTCCCAGCTGAGAATCCAGACACAAGGGAGCAGAGGTAACCTCCCACCACCACACTCTGAATGAATCCCTGTGCTACAGAATAATAGCTGAGCATAATAAAATGGTTGTTCTATGCCCTCAGCTCAGGAATAGCTTTTCCCTATAATTACTAGAATATAGATCTGACTGGCATTGGCACTGCTTTGTCCTTTTTAAACCCTTGATCCTAGGAGCTGGGAAAGTGGGGAACATCTTATAGCCAGGTGCTTAAAGCATGCTATTGACTTTGATTTGCTGGACCAATACTGACAACTGTGCATCTTCAGACCTCTCAGACTATGACAAAAATAAGTGAATTCTTGTTCGTTTAAGCCACTGTTATTCCAGATAATGTATTTGCTACTTGTGGTTAGAAGCACCCTCTAACCTATACAAGTGACCCTATTGGAAAGATTTGACAGATTTATAGGAGGATGAAATTCCATTTTAAAATGTTGATGACTGTCTAATCAGAATAAAAGTAGAGAGAGCAACTGTAACCTAGTCTTCTAAGAAGTGTGGCTGTGAAGAAAATGAAGGGAGTGAATTGGTAGTGAGAGAGATCCTAAGGACAAATTTTATAGAGTATGAAGAAATAGCTAGTAAAAACTGGAGAGAGAATAACCTGACCCATCACTGTTACAATTTAGCCCTGCACTGGCCCTTTCTGACTTCAATAAGGCTTAACAACTCTTTCAGAAATTTTAAAACCAAAGCTTTTTTTCATTGTTAAATATTTATTTATTTAATTATTTATGTAATTTTTCTTTTCACAGGCCTGCAACTTGTATGGTTGCACAGGGCCCCATGCTGAGAGGAACCCCACATTTGGAACAGCTCTGCTGTTGATATCTTCAAATGAACAATTTTTTTTTTTTGGTACAGGGGATCGAACTCGGGTCCTTATGCTTGCGCAGCAGGCGGCGAAACCACTGAGCTAAATCCCCAGCTAAATGAACAATTTTTGAACAACATGTTTTCATATTTCAGAGCTCCACAAATAAGACAGTCCATCCAACCTAACATTTTTCTGCCCTCATGTTCTATGCTTAGAAACAACTGAGACTGTGATTATCAATGGATCTTTGTCTGAAGAACACTATGCTTTTCCTATTTTTTTAATTCACATGGCCTCTGGGCCCTTTTAATTTATTCTATATAATTATTCAAACCATTATTTGAATTATTGTTAGAAGCCCAGATTCTTCCGATTTTCAGTAACAAATTTTGTCCAATATGGCAGCCTCGGCCACATGTGGCTTCTGAGCTCAGTCATCCAGGCGCTGAGTGGCATAGTTTAATTCTTGGGGGAAAGTTCTCAAGTCTGCCAGTGCAGTTGACCATTGTGATGCAGGTGCCAACGGAGGACACATGGGCCTGATGGGCAGGGCGTAAGTGAGGAGCTGGAGGAGTCTAATGCCAGGACTCCGCAGGGCTGGACGATTTCTTGAATGGAAAAGGCTATTGCCTTAGTGGACCTCTGAGGACACATTTGTGTGACAAAATATGTTGACCCAATCATGCTTAACCATCATAGCAGAGCTCAGCAACATTTATTTACTTATTCATTCATTCATTCCTCTAGTCACTAAAGTGAGACTTTTTTAAAGTCTTTTGGTTTTTTCAGAATGATTTTATGTTCATAACAAAACTGAGTGGAAAGTGCAGTTTCCCTTATCCCCATACATGTGTAATCTTTCCCATTTTTTTTTTTTTTTTTTTTTTGTTACTGGGGATTGAACTCAGGACTTTGCACTTGCAAGGCAGGCGCCAGAACCACTGAGCTAAATCCTAGGCCAATCTTCCCCATTTTTAACATCCCCCACCAGAGTAGTCCAGTAGTTACAATCAATAGACATACACGGATAATTGTTCACATTAGGATTCATCCCTGGTGTTGTATATTTTATGAATGTAGACATATGCATGACATGTACCCACCATTACAGTGGAAACCAGAGTAGTCTCACAGGCCTAAAAGTTATCTGTGCTCTACCTATGCATCCTTCTCTCCCCTAACCTCTGGGAACCAGTTGATCCTTTTATTTATGGTCACCCTAGTTTTGCCTTATTCCAGAATGTCATAGGGTTGGAATCATACAGTATGTCACCTTTCATGTTAGCTTCTTTCACTTTCTAATTTAACTTTTCTTTATATTTGTCCATGGCTTGATAGTCGTTTCTTTTTAGTACTGAATAATATTCCACCATCTGATTACTACAGTTTATCCATTCACTTATGGAAGGCCACCTTCGGTACCTCCAAGTTTTGGCAGTTATAAGTCAAATTTAGAGATCATTTTTAAAATGAATTTTAGTATTTTTTTAAATTACAAATGATAAAACACTACCAGAAAGGCAAAAAGCAGAATTCTACCCACCCAAAAGAAAAGCCAGTAAAAAGTGCTAAGTATTTGATACCTATTTTCAGGGTATGTATCCTTTCTGTGTCCATGATGAAGAGATCCCGTGATCCAGTTCTGCAGAGAATGCAGCCTAAAGTCATTTCAGTGAAATACCTTGACGAGGCATAAGATCCACAGGTATACTTTTAGAAATTCTCCTTTTCCTCTCCTACCCAGTGTCTCCCACAAAACAGCTCAGGTCTCACACCTCAAAACCCCTCGGAAAATGTCCTTCTCCAATCCTGATTAAGGAGCCTCTTGTTTTTCTCCCATTTCTTCTGTCCTCACAGTCCTCATCACAAAAACCCAAAGAATTTTATCCATCAGGATAGGTTCTTCCCCAGAGAATGAGGGTAGAAAGGAAACCTCATGGGCAGAATTGGAATTCTCTTTTTTAGGTGGACCTGGAAAGCTGAGATCATATACACTAGCAATCATTTTCTGTCTTTCCTGTGCATTTTTTTTGCTTAAATTCTTTTATTGGTACATTTTAGGTATACAATACATTTACATTTATCATTGGGTGCTTGTACCTGCACATGATGTATCTTGGTTCTTATTTTTTTCCCCATTGCCTGTGCGCCCTTCACCCCTCCACCCTTCCCTATTTACATAGACTTCTTTTCCATTTTTTTCTTTTCTCATAATTTTTCCTTTCCATTCTTTCCCTTCCTCATCTCCTCCCATCACCCCTACCCCTTTGAACCTTTTCCTATTTCAAAGTATCAATTATTAGTTATTAATCCTTTTAATCCTTATTTACACTTTGTTTCTCACACTAAAGAAACTATTTGGTATTTACACGTATGTCCTTTTTATTTCACTTAAGAGTATGTCCTCAATATGCATCCATTTAGCTATAAATGACTCTGGTTTTTCCTTCTTTATGGCTGAGTAGTACTCCATTTTATATTTTTTAAAACCCCACATCTTCTTTATCCAGTTTCCAGTTGATGGGCATTTGGGCTGTTTCCAAGCTTTAGCTATTACAAACTGTGCCGCTATAAACATTGGTGCACATGTATCTCTGTGGTATGATTCTTTTAATTCTCTTGGGAAAATACCCAGCAGGGGGATAGCTGGGTCAAATGGGACTTCCAGCCCTAGTTCTTTGAGGTATCTCCATACTGATTTCCACAATGGTTGTACCAGTCTGCACTCCCACCAACAATGGAGACGGGTTCCTGTGCATTTTTTAAAGAAAGAATGTCTCTTTATGAAAGGTGATCAAATAATATAGTGAATGTTAAAATTTTTTAAAATGTATTACAGTAAAAGACATATTGCCATTAGTCCCCCTCAGAATACTTCCCCTTATTTCAAACACTCTTATCCCATCATTCTTGCCACTTTCGAAAGCATTTCTGGAAATACTCTTTTGTGAGTGTCTTTAGTTGCACTATGGTAGCTGCCTCAATGTCCTGAATAGATTCAAAACATTTACAGTAACTTCTGTCAACTAAAAACATGGTATGTCCTTGTTCACCTTATTCACCATCTGACACTGTGAGACTTCTGGCTCTCCTCTGAAGTCAAAATGACCATGAGAAGCAAACATAAATAATTTATGTAATAATTTTGAAAGGCTTCATGGTGTTCCAACGTATAAGTCTTTACCCAAACCATTATTTAGTTTACTTGCAACTTCCACACATACAAATACCATGATAAATTCCACTCTTACTTGAATATTTGCACATATCTTCAATTATTGATTTGATAAATCTCCAAAAGTAGGGATTCAGTACATTAGATTGGATATTTTTGGCTATATGTGTGACATACATTGGCCATGGATGGTAATGGGAGAATGCATTTATATGTGAGATAAAATCAGAGCGAGAATGTTGATTCTTCTCATGTTGTCAAGATCCCAGATTCTTCCTATGGCCCCATTCTGCCAACCCTAGATATTGCTCTTGTCTGATCACCACATTTGTGTTCACATGGCAGGACAGGGAAAAGAGGGAACAGGAGACCACACATTTTCCCTTTTAAGACTCACCATGATACATACACATCACTTCTGCTCTCATCCCACTGGCTAGAATTTATTCATATGCCATTCCTAGCTGCAAGGAAAGCTGGGAATGGAATCTGTAGTCTGAAGAGTCTGGTTAAAATCTATCAGAACAGGGGCTGGGGATGTAGCTCAGTGATACCCCACCTGCCTGGTGAGCGCAAGGTCCTGAGTTCAATTCCTGGTACCGAAAAAAAACCAACTATTACAACAGAAGAAAAGATTAATAACCATACATATGTTTAAGATTTCTGACCCATAGTTCTTTATTGGTCTGCAAAAAGACTGTAATAACTTACAATTCTATCACCCTTGTCAACACAGGACATTTTAAAATAACTCATCAAATTAATAACAATGAAGATGATCATCATGCTATTTTATCTTACATTTTCTCAATTTCCCATAATGTTCACACCATTCTTTTTCCCATTGAAATGCATCTCGACTGTTGATTCTGAATCCTGGCTTATGTGGGATGACCAGATTTCAAGATTAGAAGCTCTCGTAGGGCATCCCATTGTGCCTCCATCTCCCAAGGCTTGGTTGTTATAGATGATTCTAGTCATGGTTCTTGGGGGGTGGTTCCTTCCCTTTCACTGTATATGAACCTACTGTGGCCAAGTAGGTTTGTTGTTGGAATTTATTATTTCAAAGTTCATGGCACAGTGAGTCACTTCCCTTGAAACTAGGGAAAAATTACTCAGAACTTGAAAGGACTATTACTTCCCATTCCATCTAGACCAACTTCAGTGTTATTCATTTAGTGCTGCAGGTCACCCAGGACCACCCATCCAAAATTAGACTACATAGCCTGATCTATATCTACTGGTACTCAGACACGTCCCTTATATCTGTTAGGAAAACAAAGTTATTATGAGGTTACAAGCACTCAAATTTAGTGGCTTAAACCAACAAAGATTTTTGCTTATGTTATTGTCTATCTTGAGCCATTGTGGGAGAGGGGGTCTACTCCATACCCCTCTTGTTTAAGGACCTGGATTGTAGACCTGCACCATCTGGAACATGGCCAGTCACCAACATGGCAAGTCACATAGTCAGTAATGAAAGCTTTTCTGCAAATGTGGCATGATACTTCCACTAACTTCTTATTTATTGGCCAAACCAAGTTGTAGCCTGCCCCCCAATTTCAAAGGGAGAAAATATAGTTCTCTATGTGCCTTGAAAGAAGAGTCAGAAATACTGGGAGTAGCAGTTAACTCCCACACCGCATTTATGGAAGTGGGGGTGAAAAAGTGGATTTCAGATTTAAGAGGAAGGAGTCTCTAAAAGCATCTTAATTGGTTGTCTTCAGGGTCTGCATCTGCTCTCAATGGTCCTTGGAACCTGCAGCCTTCCAAACCTAGTTTGCTCACTTTGAATTTCTAACTCCTGGCACACCACTTGCCATATGGTAATTGGTTGGCAATTATTTATTGAATGGAGAATGAGACAAGAAATACTATCCCTGGAACAGCTATTTCATAAAAAGTAGAGACTGAAACACACAGGACCCAAGTGTTAGGGCAGACGGCCCCGTGCTTGGGACAGTCCAAGGGATTACACTGAAGAAGCCACAAGTAGCTAGGAGGTGTGGGTGGAGTGGGGGAGGCCAGGCAGGATGGCAGGATACTGACGCTACCCTCACTGTCAGTACACTTGCATCCACACAACCTTCACTCACACACACTCTCTCAGTGTAGCCGAGTTCACATGTATGTCAGTTTATGTTCCGAATGCCACATAACGCTATGTGTACGCACGAGCACACACACATATGCACCTGGCACTAGCCGAGTACAAATCTTTTATTCATTCTTAAAAGGAGCTTGGTAATAATCACCACAACCTTTTCAAAAAGCAAGAATAAGAGGCCTAAAAAGCATCCATGATTTAACACTTCATAGGCAAGAGGAGAATATGGATTCATTTCCGATGTTTAATCTTGGTAATCTTTTAAACCAAATAAGTGAAAGTATGTCTGTAAAGATGCTTTCATTACAAACCTCAAAATCTACCTAAGGTAACTTAAACCGATGATATAACAAATAGAAGAAACTGAATATACCTCTGGCAAAGAAATTCTGAATGCTTCAAGAAACCAGAGAAATTCCAAGGATCTCTTTCAACAGCGCCAACAGAAAATTTGACTCCAGACACTGCTCCTTCCTATGTATCTGTAGCAAGGCTCTGATTACAGGACAGTATCTGCTGCATTAGGTCACATGGATATACCTGTATAGCCACTTTTCTATTAAATGAGGAGGGGAAGTGGGCGCGGAGAAAGGAGAAGTTCTCTTAGTTCACAGGACATCTAAAACCACACGGACTGAAGACAGGGCAGTTGTCCAAAGGAATGAACACTGATCAGAACAAAAGTAATAGATGTTTATGACATATGCTATTCTTAAAAAGTAGAAAGTAAGTATACAGGAAGAAAATAAAAATTACCTATATTCCAACCACAGTTCATATTTTGTATATGTAATTACAAATAGTTCTTTATTCATATAATTTCTCCCTTGCATGAACTGAGCTATATTGTATATTCTGCATCAAAATTTGCCTTTTTTATACTTAAAATATTTGATGAAAACCCTAAAAAGAGTGACAGTATCAAAATGCAATACCTCGGTTGTCAAACAGCTCCAACTCGAACTTTTCACTACTCAAACAGTAAGGTTCAAATAAAAAGGTCTTCTCAGTGGTCAAACCTTTGCTCAACCAAAAATCTGACTTGAAAAAACCTGTACAGGTTGAGAGTGAGTCATGCACCTTGCCTTGCATGGACACAAAGAGGTGATACTTCAAGGTAAGCATCTCTGTCACCCAGACAACATGTAGTGGCTGTGTTAGTGGGTTAAAACCTTCATCTGGGTTTTGTGTGTGTGACATTTATTTGCATAAAATATCATAACCATGGCTTCAAAGAAAGTGACACCCACATTAAAGCTAAGAGGAAAACTGTGAGAACTATGATAGAGTTAAAGAAAGAAACCCTTGTGAAATTTGTTCAAGTTCTGGAGAAATGAAGTTATAAGTGTCATTTTTGGGCCCCAGAAGCAATATTTTGGTTTTGCATTATATCTTTTTTTAAAAATTAATTTTATTGGTACATTTTAGGTGTACAATAGAATGACATTCATCATTGGAAATGTGCACCTTTACATCATCTCTCCTGGTTCTCATATTTTACCCATTCCTCTGCCCTCCCTTCAACCCCTCCATCCCTCCCTATTTACAAAGATTTTGTTTCCATTTTTTCATTTTCTCATATTGATTCCATTCCCTTCTTTCCTTTCCCCTACGCCTCCCACTTACCCTTACCCTTTGCCCCTTTTCTTCCTATTTCACATTATCCACTATACCTTTTAGTCCTTATTTAACTTTTCAGTTTCTCACATTAGAGAAACTATTCATATTTACACATGTGTGTCCTATTTATTTCACTTAAGAGTATCGCCTCAATGGAAATCCATTTAGCTATAAATGTCTCTAATTTCTCATTTTTTATGGCGGAGTAGTACTCCATTTTATAGAAAAAAAAACCAACCAGTCTCCAGTTGATGGGCAATTGGGCTGCTTCCAAGTTTTAGCTGTTACAAATTGTGCTGATATGAACATGGATGCACATGTATCACTGTGGTCTGATTCTTTTAATTCTTTGGGGAAGGTACCCAGCAGGGGAATACCTGGGTCAAATGGGACTTCCAGTCCTAGTTCTTTGAGGTATCTCCATACTGATTTCCACAGTGGTTGCACCAGTCTACACTCTCACCAGCAGTGGAGCAGGGTTCCTCTTTCCCCACAGCCCCGCCAGCATTTGTTATTGGTTGATTTCATGATAGCAGCCATTCTTTCTGGAGTGAAGTGGAATCTCAGCTTGTTTTCATTTGCATCTCTCGAATGACCAGTGATGTTGAACATTTTTTCATGTATTTATTTGCTATTTCTACTTCTTTGAGAACTGTCTGTTCATTTCAGATGCCCATTTTCGGATTGGGTCTTTAAATTTGGGAGATCTGATCTTTTTCAGTTCTTTGTAGATTCAAGATAGGAGACCTTTGTCTGAGGAACAGCAGGTAAAAATTTTTTCTCATATTGTGGGTTGTCTCTTCACACTGTTGGTGGTTTCTCTTGCTACGCAGAAGCTTTTTAATAAGAAGAGATCCCACTTGTTGATTGTTTGTGCTACTTCATGGGCAACTGAGGTTTTGTTCATAAAATCTTTTCCTACACCAATGTCTTCAAGAGTTCTACCTAACCTCTGTTCTAGCCAGTTCAGCATTTATGTTTTAATACTGAGATCTTTAATCCATTTTGACTTTAGTTTTATGCATGGTGAGAGATATAGGTCTAGTTTTAATCTTTGGCAAGTTGAAACCCAATTTTTCCACCACCACTTATTAAAGAGACTATCTTTCCTCCAGTGAGGGTGTTTGGGACCTTTGTCGAAGATGAGGTGGCTGAGTGTGTCTGGAGTTGTTTCTGCATCTTCTAATCTGTTCCACTGGTCCTCTGGTCTGTTTCTTTGCCAGCACCATGCTGTTTTTATCACAGTAGCTTTGTAGTATAGTTTCAAGTTGGGGGTTGTGATATCCCCTGCCATACCTCTGTTACCTAGAATTGCTTTTGCATTCTAGGTTTCTTCTTCTTCCAGATGAATTTCTGGATTGTTTTCTCAAGGTCCATGAAGTGTGCCACTGGGATTTCAATTGGGATTGCATTGAATCTATATAGCCATTTTGGAAGTATGGCCATTTTCACTAAGTTGATTCTTCTTACCCAGGAGCAAGGGATGTCTTTCCATTTTCTCATATCATCTTTAACCTCTCTTTTCAGAGTGTTATAGTTTTCAGAGAAGAGGTCTTTGACTTCTTTTGTTAGGCTGATTGCTCAATATTTCAGTTTTTTGGATGCTATTGTGAAAGGAATTGTTTGCCCTGTTTCTCTCTCAGTGAATCTGTTGTTCATGTAGAGGAAAGCTATTGGTTTTTGTGTGTTGACCTTGTAACCAGCTACTTTACTGAATTTGGTTAAGTCTAGAAGACTTTTGATGGAGTTCTTGGCATCTTCTATATACAGTATCATGTCATCTGCAAATAATGACAATTTGACTTCTTCATTGCCTATCTTTATTCCTTTTATTTCTTTCTCTTGTCTAATTGCCATGGCTAATGTTTCCATAACTATATTGAACAAGAGTGGTGATAGTGGACATCCTTGTCTTGTTCCTGATTTTGGTGTGAAGGATTTCAGTTTTTGACCATTTAGTATGATATTGGCTGGTGGTTTTTCATGGATGGCTTTTATCAGATTGAGGTAGAGACCATCTATTACAATCTTTTGTAGGGTTTTTATCATAAATGTGTGTTGGATATTGTCAAATGCTTTTTCTGCATCTATTGAGATGATCATATGGTTTTTGTCCTTGGCTCTATTGATATAATGTATTACATTTATTGATTTGCATATGTTGAACCACCTCTGCATCCCTGGGATGAATCCCACTTGGTCAGGGTGTATAATCTTCTTGATGATCTTCTGCATTCTGTTTGCCAGTATAGTATTAAGGATTTTTGCGTCTATGTTCATTAGTGAAATTGACCTATAGTTCTCTTTTTCAGTCTTTCTCTGCTTTGGGGATCAAGGTGATGCTTGCTTCCAGGAATGAATTCAGGAGTATTGCTTCCCTTTCAATTTCATTGAAGAGTTTAAACAGTAGTTGCAGTAGTTCCTCTCTAAATGTCTTGTAGAATTCAGCAGTGAACCATCAGGGCCCAGGCTTTTCTTAGTTGATAAGTTTTTAATTACGTTTTCAATTTCATTGGTTGATATTGGGTTGTTCAGAATTTTTAGGTCTTCTTCATTCAACTTTGGTAATTCATACATATCTAGGAATCTGTCCATTTCTTCTGTGTTTTTCATCTTAATGACGTATAGTTTCTCCAAGTAGTTATTGATGATCCTCTGGATTTCTGCTGGGTCCATTGTAATTTCATCCTTTCCATTCCTAATTGCATGGATTTGGGCCTTTTATTTCTGTTTTCTGATAAGATTGGCTAAAGGTTTGTCAATTTTGTTTATTCTTTCAAAGAACCAACTCTTGGCCTCATTGACTTTTGTATTGTTCTCTTAGTCTCCATTGCATTGATTTCTGCTCTGATCTTTATAATTTCCTCACTTGTATGAGCTTTGGGATTGTCCTGTTCTTCTTTTTCCAGAAGCTTGAAGTTCAGCATCAGGGTGTTTAATTGGGCTCGCTCTGTTTTCCTAATATGAGTATTCACTGCTATGAATTTCCCTTGTAAGACTGCTTTCATTATGTCCCATAGATTCCAATATGTTGTACTGTCATTGTCATTGAATTGTAGGAAATGTCTGATTTCTTCTTTAATTTCCTTTGTGACTCATTGGTTATTCAGAAGTGTGTTGTTCAATTTCCATGTGTTTATGAAATTCTTGCAGTTTCTTTTGCTATTGATCTCCAATAACATCACACTATGATCTGATAATATACAGGGGATAACTTCAAGTCCTTTGCACTTACTTAAATATGTTCTATGAGCAAGTATGTGGTCTATTTTGGAGAACAACCCGTGTGCACCTGAAAAGATTGTGATTCTGATTTTGTGGGGTGGAAGACTCTGTAAACATATGTTAAGTTCATTTGTTCAACTGTGTCATGGAGTTCTAGTATTTTGTTGCTTATTTTTTGTCTAGCTGATCTATCCATTTGTGACAGTGGGGTATTGAGGTCCCCCACTACTATCAAATAGTGCTTATTTGATTTTTCATGTTCATTAGTATTTGTTTTATATAGCTGGGCGCCCTAGTGTTTTGTGCATACATGTTTTTGATTGTCATCTCTTCCTCTTGGATTGTTCTCTTTACACAGATGTAGTGTCCTTCTTTGTCTATTTTAATCAGTGTTGGTTTGAAATCCACTTGATCTGCAAAGAGGATAACTACTCCTGCTTTTTGGGGGGTTCCTGTCACATGGAGTATTATTTTCCACCCTTTAACTTTCAGTCTATGAGTTTCATTTTAAATTAAGTGTGTTTCTTGTATGCAGCATATTGTTGGATTTTGTTTCTTGACCCATTCTTACAGTCTGTTTCTTTTGATTGGTGAATTGAGATCATTAACATTGATGGTTATAACTGATTCGTATTGACTTATCATTGTCGTGACTTTTTCTTTTTGTTGGATTCTCCCCCTTTGCGTAAAGTTTCTTGTCATGTCTGATGGATTCATTCTGCTTTGCTTCCTGGGGTTGTGATCCTAATTGTCTTTGCCTAGGATATTGTCTAAAATTTTTTGGAGTGCCAGTTTGGTATTCATGAAGTTTCTAAGGTGCTCTTTGTAATGAATGTATCTTATTTCTCCATCAATTTTGAAAGGTAGTTTTGCAGGGTACATCAATCTTGGTTAGAGGCTGTTTTGCTTTAGGGCTTCGAATATGTCACTCCAACCTCTTCTTGCCTTGAGGGTTTGCATTGAGAAGTCTGCTGTGATTCTGATGGGCTTTCCTTTGTATGTGATTTATTTCTTTTCTCTCACTGCTTGTAGAATTTTGTTCTTCTGTTGGGTTTCTGGAATCTTAACAATTATATGTCTATGTGTAGATTTTTTTTATCAAGGCTATTTGGAGTCCTATATGCCTCACTTATCTGTATGTCAAGTTCTTTTCCCCTGCTTGGGAAGTTTTCTGCCATCACTTCTGTGAACAGCTTTTTTATGTCATCTGCACTCTCTCCTCTTTCTCCATTGACTCCAATCAGTCTTATGTTATTCTTCTTTGCATCATCTAGCAGCTGCTGGATTGATTTCTCATGGTCCCTTACAATTTTAAAGAAATTTTTCTTTTCCTGGTCACTAATTGCAGTCTTATCTTCTATATCTGAAATTCTGTCCTCACATTGGCTCATTCTGCTGTGTAGACTTTCAATGGAGTTTTTAATCTCCTGGAAACCTGTTTGCATGTGTTTTATGGATTCCATTTGTTTCCTATTTTGGGATTCCATCCTGTTCCTCACCTCTTCTATTTTTTTATCTGTGTCCTCTTTAGATTTATCAATCATGTCTTGCGCTATAGGCACAGTCTCTGCCATTATCTGAGAAATTATTTCTCATTTCATTTTTTCCATATCCTCTTTTGTTGCCAGTTCAGTAGTCCAGGTGGTTGAGTATGAGATTGTTCCATCTAGTTTCCCTTTGGGGTTGCTTTAGGTTATCTGGAAGTCTGTTTTTGAGACTTGTTTATGTGTCTTCTCATTTCTAGGGTGAGCGAGAGGTGTATGCTACTGGCACCCACGAGGCTCACCTCTTCTACACTTGGGACAGTGGTATGGGAGCCGGGAAAGCTCATTTCCTTGGTGCCAGGCATGGCTCTGCTCTTTTGCACTGGGGGCAGCTGTATTTATTTCTTTATTTAAGATATATTCATGGAGGGCTCCTCAGGAACTACTATGGGAGCCTGACCTGTTATTTGAATGCTTGCACTTATGTCTGGCCTCAGTGGCAGTGGGGAACAGCCTTGAATGTCCAAAATCAGGGTGCCAAAAATAGGTGAAGGACAAGCAGATGTCAGTGTAGTTTTGTAGGTAGAACCACTACCCGCTTGATATCTGTCCTGCAATAAGGCAAGTTTTACTTTTATCTTGTTTTCTTTTTAGCTGGTCTTCTGGCTGCTCCTGCTGGCTGATTCTCCCACCACTCATCTCCAAGATCATCTGCCATCTCCTCATGAGACTCAACATGAGTGGACCAGGGCAAAGCAGTGGGTAGTGTGCAAGCTTGCTGCCTTGGAGCCCATGACTGGCCTCAGGTGGAGCCCTGCCAGATGCTCTGGTTTTCCACTATTTCTTAAGGGAAAAAATATGCTCAGTTCTTGAACTTTTCAGTGTTCAAACACAAATTGAGTTTGACAACTGAGGTAGCACTGTGTAATTCAGAATAGAGAGACCCCCAAAAAATTGCAATCAAAGATAGAAACTAGTAGACTAATTCATTAACATTATTCAGAATTTTGGAGACATGATTTCTAGACTAATATCTCTCCATTAAACAACAACTATTAGTAGATCTGAAACAACATTCCTGTCCATATATCTAGCTACATGTGAGATGTGATTGAAATATATGGTGAATGTTTAAATTAAAATTTTTACTACAGCAAAAGGCACATTAGCATTAATCCATCTCAAAATTCTCCCTTTCACTTTGAACACACTTATCCCATCATTTTTGCCACTTCCTAGAACAGTTCTGGAAGTCCTATTTGTAAGTGCCATTATGAGGTGTGTTTAAAAAGTACAGTGAGTGATGCTATTAAGTGCCATCCAATGGAAAGGTGGCTAGCCTCAAAAAACATTTCAGCATGTCATCATACACCTCATTCACCAGATCTGAAACCATATGACTTCTGACTCTCTCCCAAAGTCAAAATGACTATGAAAGGTAAACATTTGAATTGATTCAGGACATCAAAGCAGCCATGACTGCACAACTAAAGACACTCATGAAAGAGAACTTCCAGAAGTGCTTCAGAAAGTGGCAAGAACCATGGGATTAGCATATTTGAATTGAGAGAGTATATTTTGGAGGGGATTAATGGCAATGTATCTTTTACTGTAATAATTTTTTAAAATTTAAACAGTCACCATAGTTTTAGATCACTCCTTGTACATGTTTAGCCATCATCTAGCTAGCTGCCTACTTTACCAGTGATGATGTGCTAGGTAATGCTGTCATATCAAACAACCCTGAAATGTCAGAAGATTAATAAATGTGCTTCTCCACCCTGCAGGAAGGGAAAACTCAACTTATGTAGACAATAGGATCCAGCCTTAAGTAGGCTCCATTTCAACCCAGCAGAGGAACAGAATAGAGCAAATTATACTCTAATTCCTAAAGCTTCACCCAGAAGTGATACATGTTTTTACTTCCACCCACAATGTGTTGGCTAAAGCAAAGTTCAGGGGTAAGCTAACTCCAAAGCAGCAATCCTGTCAGACAACTGAATCATGCCCTTAAAAGAACTAGACTATTTGCTAATGACCTGGAAGATGCTTTGTTGCTTTGAGTTTATAAACAATTTAGTCACAGAAATTGGGTTGGACTGGAAAATAAATCTTTCCAGATTTGAAAAGCCTCTAAGAGGATCAACCATTTTAACCATATTAGTCTGACTTTCCTTCATAAATCATTTCCATTTCTATCTCAAACTCTATTTTTCCTCCTCCCCCCAATCCACAGCTCATACAATGTAAGACAAACCAGAAAGTAGGAAACAGACAGCTGGTGCCAGTACCTGACACAGAGGACAAAGCTGTGATGTGCCAGAAGTTCAGTGTCATTTACTGTAGGTGACCTAAGGCAAAATATAAATAGCTTTGATTCTTTAAATAGTCCTAAAAATTGTCCTGGAGAATTCAGTGTTAGCATTAGAACACTATCTGGAGTAATTTAGACCAGGAAACTGTTACAAAAATAGTAATAAAATGGAGCTTTCACACTAGTTTATTTCAGACCTTACCTAATGAGTATATTGACTGATAAAATGTTTGAGATCTTTTTTTTAAAAAGTATTACATAAATTATGGTATAAAACACCCATAACTATTGTAAGGTATGTTTAAGGTATTTTGATCTGTTAAATTTATTGAGGGGTCCTAAGGTACCTTGCCTTGGGAAAATAATGATGGAATTGGCCATCCAAGACCCCTGAAACAAGGGAAAGCTGGGTATCCATTGGAGCCAAAGTTTATAAGTAGTCCCTAGGTACCCATGGGGTACTGGTTCCAAGACCCCTGTGAATACATAGATACAAAGATGCTCACGTCCCTTATATACACCACCTTCCCATATACTTCAAGTCATTTCCAAATTATAATGCATAATATAATGTAAATGCTATGTAACTAACTGTTGAAATATATTGTTTAGGGAATAATGACAAGAAAAAGGACTATACGCATTCTCTACAGATGCAAGTTTTTCCCATTTTTTAATTTCATTTTTTTTCTTTTTTCCATTTTTTATTCCAAGTTTTTTATTTTTTATTAGTACATCTTGACAGTACACAATGATTACATTTCTCATAGGAAATTGGTACATTTAGATAACACATCTTAATTCTTTTTTCATCCCTTTCCTTTCCCCTCTCTCCACTTCTTGGTTCCCTTCCCTTTTCCAAAAGATCTATCTCCCTATTTCCTATTATCTGTCTTTTATTCTCTTTATTTATATTTTGGGTTTCTCATATAAGAGATACCATGTGATAGTTAAGCTTGAATGTCTGATTCATTTCACTTAACATTATGGCCTGAAGGTGCATCCATTTTCCTACAAAAGACTCAAATTTATCCTTCTTTACGGCAGAGTATTTTGACCTGAGGTTAGTTGACCCCAGGGATCTGGAACCCACAGATAATAGGGGGTGGGCAGTAACTATCTGTGCTAGGTGGGAGCTGAGAGAGAGAATAATGTAGCCACTCAGGTCCTGTTGAAAGCTATGGATTTGGGGCAGACAGGCTCCAGGCATAACCTGGGGTGAGGATGGATACAAAGTCTTGCTTAGAACTAATCTCATCAACTCATTGGTAAATGTGCAAATGGAATAGGAGCAGTGGTGTGGAAGGGATGACAGTTTGCATCCCTTGGAAAGGGGAGCAGAGGCAGCAGAGGACTCCCTGAGGCCCAGAGGAAGGCACACTGGGATCTGGGCAGAGAAAGACTTCTACTCAAGGTGTAGCAGAAGTCACTTCTTGGAAAATAGCCATGAAGACTTACTGAAGGGTAAAGGTTCGTTGCAGAGGTAAACTCATAGGTGGGAGACTTAGATTTAACTTCTGAGACCTGTCTTTCATTTAGAGAACAGGTAGGGAGGGCAAATTTGGGTGATGTGAAACACACAGTCTCTCTTGACAGACTCTGACTACCTGAGGCCTAAAAAAAGAGAGGGTGGTCTGCAAGGAGAGGCACAGATAAGGCACAACCAGATTCAGAAAAACACTGCCAATACTGCCACATTCACTTTAGTATATACCCTCTCCTGTAGTCCAGAAAGAACACGTTGGTGATACTGCCATGGTCTGTATCTTTGTATTCCCTCAAATTCATATACTGAGATCTTAACCACCAAGGTGGTGGTTTTAGGAAGTAGGACCTTTGGGAGATTAGGCCATGAGGATGGAGCCCTGTAAATAAGGCTCTTGCTCCATAGGAAAAAAAAATGCCCAAGAGAAAGAACCTACATGCCTGCGGACACAGCTGGATGGTGCTATCTATGAGCCAGAAAGCGGGTATCACCAGACATGGCGTCAGTCAGCACCTTGTTCCTGGGTTTTCCAGTCTCCTTTGCTTTGATTTTTTTCTCCACTGGGGCTTAAACCTAGGGTCTTGCACATGGTAGACAAGTACTCCAGTGCTGAGCTACATCTCCAGGCCTTTTTATTTTAAGGCAGGATCTCACTAAGTTAACCAGGCTGGCCTCTTCCTGCCTCAGCAGCCTGAGTAGCTGGGATTATAAGCGTATTCCACCCTGGCTGGATCACTGTTTTTTGAATGCAACAAATATATTGAAATTGTTGTGAGTCTCTTTTCAAAATTACAAAAATAATACATGAAAACTGTAGAAATTTGGGAGAAAATATAAAACTATAAAGAAAAAAATGTATTATCCATAATCTCACTTCTAGAGATAGCTACTGTTAAAATTTGATTAATATATTTCCTTCTCATTGCCATCTATATAATTTTAAATAATTCAGATTTTTAGAAACATTCAGGTCATGTTATATGTAACATGAATCCTACATTTATCATTTTAAATTAAAATCTGAACTTTCCTAAGTACTAAAAAATTCATCCCCAGAACCACAGACACACACACAAACACAAAAGAAAAGTAAAGCATTCTTTCTAAACCGTTTTAATGGCTCTACAACATCTTGATGGTTTTCTGATATTTATTTATTTATTTTTCTGTTGTTAATCATTAAGTTTATTCCTAGTATTTTATTACTATAAATTATAATGAAATATATATTTGGGGGATAAGATTTTGTGGACAGGTTTTTGGTGCTGGGCCTGGAACCCAGGGTCCCACATGGGCTGGAAATGTCCTCTATCACTGAGCCACAACCCAGTTTTTGTCCAAATTGTGGGGTATTTAGTAAGCGAAGATAAGTTTCTAGAGGTGAAGTCTCTGGATCAAGCGACACAAAGACTGTGACAGTTATAAAACAGACCCTAAGGTTCTTTGACAATCTTCCCCTGAGAGCTGGGTTGAACTTTCCCTCCACTTGAACCTGGGCCGGCTCATGACAACTTCGGCTAATGGAGGAGGCAGACAAATGCTGAGTGTCCTCTGAACCTAGGTGGACGGAGCGCTCACTCCTGGGCCCTGAGCTGCTATATAAACAACATGGCTGGGGAAGGCTGCCATGGTGCCGGAAGCAAAACCACAGCGAGGCCACAGAGGCACTGAGGAGGGGGTGTTATTCCTGCCCCTTTCTTCTTTCTTCCTCCCCTTCCTTTCCTCTCCTCTCCTTCTTTTCCTTCTCCTTCTCCTTCTCTTTCTCCTTCTTCTCCTCCTCCTCCTCCTTCCTCTCTCTGTCTCTCTTCTCTCTTCTCTCTCTCTCCTCTCCTTCAATAGTAGGGACTAAACTCAGGGCCTTTCCAGTGAACTACATCTACCCTCATTTTTTATTTTGAAATGGGGTCTACCTAAATTGCCCAGGCTAGGCTCAAACTTGTCATTCTGCCTCAGCTGCCCAGAGTGCTGAGACTATAGGCTCGTGCACCACCATTCCTGTTTGAACTCCAGTCTTCAGATCACGCCAGTCCAGACACCAGACTGGGAGTGAACAAACTGCCCTTCAGAAGGCTCCAGCCCCAGCTGCTGAGTGACCGACAGCCTCCAAGTCCTACCAGCTAAGGTGCTGCAAATCATGCAGCAGAGACAAGCCGTTCCCACTGTGCCCCGTCCAGACTCCTAATCCACAGAATCTAGGAGTCTAAGAAAATGGTTGTTTTATTTTTTTTAATATTAAATTCTTTTATTGGTACATTTTAGGTATACAACACAATTACATTTCTCATTGGGAACTTGTACCTTTACATGATGCATCTTGGTTCTTATTTTTTCCTCATTCCTAGCCCTCCCTTCACCCCTCCACCCTTCCCTATTTACAAAGACTTTATTTCCATTTTTTCCATTTCTCATCATTTTTCCTTTCCTTTCTTTCCTTTCCCCTGCCCCTCCCACTACCCCTACCCCTTTGGACCTTTTCTTCCTATTTTACATTGTCCATTATTCATTCTAATCAATGGTACATTTTAGGTATACAATATGATGACATTCATCATTGGAAATTTGCACCTTTACATAGTCTCTCTTGGTTCTTATTTTTCACCCTTGTCCAGCCCTCCCTTCAACCCCTCCATTCCTCCCTATTTACAAAGATTTTGTTCCTATTTTTCCAAAATCTTTTTTTTTTTTTTTTTTTGGTACCGGGGACCGAACTTGGGACCTTGCGCTTGCAAGGCAGGCGCCGGAACCACTGAGCTAAATCCCCAGCCCAAAAATGGATGTTTTAAACCAAGCTGCTGAGTGATTTTCCTCTTGATGTAGCCTGTTAAATTGTTGTCTAAGCACCTTGTAGCAGTTTGGCTACTACACATGTGCTCCTGTATCATTGCACATTTCGTAGTTCCTCCCTTGTTTGATTTTTCATTTTGTATTTTACAAAATGAATATCCACAAAAGGCCAGTATAATGAATGTCTATGTACCCATCACCAGGCTTCAATAATTCCTGCTTATTTCATCTGTTCCTTTTCTGGTCTCATCCCTTCTTTCCATCAGTAGAGTGGTTAGATTAGGCACCAAACAAATAAGCAACAGGGGAAGAAAAGAAGACACATATTAAATAGGCGCAATGAACAAGGCACTGTCTAAGCACATCACACAAAGTACACCATTCAGCTTCATAGGAACCCTAGGGCCAGGGATTTAGCACAGTGGTTCCGCCGCCTGCCTCACAAGTGCAAGTACCCGAGTTCAATCCCTGGTACCAAAAAAAAAAACCATAAGAACCCTAAAAGGTAGATCTAATTCACTCTCGTCACCTCATTTTAACAGAGGCATAAAAAAACCAAGTAATTTGTTCAAGCTTGCACTGCTAGCTAGTAAATGATGGAGACAGAAATTGAACTCAAGAAGTCTGGCTCTAAAACTTATTCAGATAATCACGCTACTCCATCACGACTCTTGAGGAAACCTGTTCCTATGGCTGATTATAGCAAATCAGTTTGTGTGGTATGTTGAGGCTGTTCCCCAATCTAATATTATCTGAGTTACTGGGGAGATTCTTGAAAGCTGGAGATAAAATATGGTACCAGTGGTTCAGGTGGCTCAAGGAAAACTGTTGTCAGCCTTGTAAAGAAAGAGCCAACCCAGGAAAGAATGATAGCCTGATACAGTCAGAGTTTCTGTTTCATAAGTAGTCTCACTCAAATTAACCACTTTGCAGTCCAATTATTTAAATATAGGATGACCATAAATTGCATATTTTTCATTAATTTTTATAATATAACAGAAAATATAAAAATGACAATTTTATTAGATTTATTCAATACAAGGATCACCTGGTTGAAATGACACCTGCCTGAGCAATCCTCGGGATAGTCAGTACATAAATAAATGTGCTGCCTGAGGGACGCTTGGGGTAAACTGTTAGGTGTTTACAATTTCTAAAGTACAACTTGTGGATTAATATAGAGCAGTGAAGTTGCCTCATACCTAATTACTAAGGAATTAACAGAAAAAAGTAAAATCCTCCAAACATTCACCAACAACAATCAAACAAAGAAAGGGAGCTGGGCACGATGGTGCACACCTGTAAATCTCAGCTCTGGGAGGCTGAGGCAGGAGGATCACAAGTTCAAACCAACCCTGGCAACTTAGTGATTTAGTGAGACTCTGCCTCAAATTTTTTTTAGAAGTAGGGAGCAGGGAGCAGGGAAGCCTGGCAATATGGCCCAGTGCAAAGGCCCTGGGTTCATTCCCCAGTACCACCACCACCCCTAAAAGAGAAAAGAGGTCCAGTCCAATACTGTAAACCTCAGAAACATGGTACAGGAAGAAAACACGATTCTGGAGCTAAGCAAAGCAGCCTCTTGCTAGGACCTTCAAGCCCAACTCCTTTTCTCATGTGCCATAAAAATTTCAGGATGCTCTTCATTATTCTAAACATGCAAGGAGCCAGTCAGAGTGGTTATCCTTAGTTTAGATTCTGTTTTCTGGCTGCAGTGAATGGAAATACCTGCTGGGGAGAGCCTGGGTGAAAGTCATCTGGAATGCTGCGGAGAAGGCTCCAGGGCTACACTCTTGGTGGAGAGGGGACACAAGGCCTGTGGACACAGGGTGTATGGGGGCAGGGGGGCTCTGAGTTGGAAATAAGCACTGAGTTAGGTCCTTTAACAAAGAGTACAAGGTCCCAGCTGAGCCCCCTACCATGCACACAGGGTGCAGACAAACAGGAAACACCAAGGAGCACGCGAATTACAGCACTCTGGGGAAAACCAACTGGCCTGGGTGAGGTGGGAAGGCAGTCACGAAGTCACCCACACTCCATCAGAGCAAACAGGGGCTTTGATAGAGCTGCCCAAACCTGAGCAAGATGAAAGGAATCAGCCCTAGCAAGGAGGCAGCAGCGCCTGTGGGGCTGGGGGTGGCATGGGGTTGGAAGGAACAGAGCTGAACAAAAGACAAGCACACACTGCAGCCAGCTTGAGTATTCCACACGGAGAAGAGCAGGAATTGCCCTTCCCAGACTCTTAGGACAAGGAAGAGGGACCTGGTGACCAGGGCTTTCAAGAGAGGACCACCTTAGGGAGAAGATATTGGACAGAGGATGGAGAATGAGAGAATATCCACAGGGGGCTTCCTCTAATTCCTTTGTGTGATTTGGGGAGTGAATTAGCTCCCGGGTTAGGACCCTCCATGAACCCTCCAGGAGACAGCTATTTGAGCATCACAGTGTGCTTGGATCCTTTCAGGTGTTAACTCATTCAATCCTACAGCAATGCCGGAGATATAAACTATTATCATGCCATTTTACAGATAAGCCCACTTGTCCATGTGTATACAGCTCTTAATCCAGAGTCCATCCCAATCCCTGGCTCTCCTTTACTCAAAAAGAGGTTTAGAGGGGGCCGGGATTTAGCTCAGTGGTTTCGCTGCTTTCTGAGCAAGTGCAAGGACCCGAGTTCGATCCCTGGTACCAAAGAAAAAAATAAAAAGAAGCTTAGGGCCAGGGATTTAGCTCAGTGGTTCTGCCGCCTGCCTCCCAAGCTCAAGGTCCTGAGTTCAATCCCCCTTTACCCAGTGGGCAGAAGTGCTAACCAGAATACAGCCTTGGAGAAGCTAGGAGTTTGTTCCTTTCCACCACCATCCCCAGAGAGTAGCTGGAAAGGACCAAGGCGAAGGTGGTTACACTTTCTGTTGCTAACAAGCCTTATTTTATATGTAAATAACCATTGAAATTAATCTGATCTCTTTTAAGTGTTAAGATCTTTCTTTCAGGTAAATGAAAATCCCTTCACCAACAGGTTTAGCTTCTCAGGTTGTGGAATACACCCATACATAAAACACCCACACAAGCACACAGAGCTTGCAGCAGGGCTTTAGCACAGACATAATTATGACTCACAAATAAGCATGACTGGAGCACAGTGCACTCAACTCCCAGTTACATAAGCACAAGTGACATCCATCTTCTGCCCAAGCAGCACTAACATGATGTACTGCAGATCAGAGATTAAATTAACAGAAGATAGAGAAGGCCATTTATTGTAATGAATTCCTGAAGGTGGGGACTGGATTTCTGATTACTCATCCACTGGAGAGTATAACAGTCCACCAGTTAACCATGAATCCAGGGATAAGCCCAGGTGTTGCTTCCAGTAAGATACTTGGTCCGCTAAACAATGACTCTAGAAGCTGTCCCTCTGGACTTCAGGCCCTGTGTTCCAGTGTTCATTGTCCTTCAATAACCCCATTCCCACTTGTGAATAATGATGCTGTTTTGTGTTGGTTTTGAGGTACCAGGATTGAACCCAGGGCTGAGCTACATCCCCAGTCCTTTTTATTTCTTACTTTGAGACAGGGTTTGGCTAAGTTGCCCAGGCTGGCCTTGAACTCGAAATATGCCTGCCTCAGCCTTCTGAGAAACTGGGATTACAGGTATGCACCAACACACCAAGGTGATGCAGCATTTTGATAACTTCAAGAAAACACCTAAATTGTATCAAACTCTTCTAATCAAAAATAAGAAAGAGGGATAAAACTAAGACTCTCAGCTCAGTTTTGCAGGGAGAACATGAAGGGACTATAGCATGTAGGGCTTCAAAAGCATTTGGCCCAAATGCTGTACACTCCTTCTTATTCAGCTTCCTTCCTCTTATTTGCTCTTTGGTCCTTCTCCAAGATTTTTGATGTACGAATATGTAGAAAACATGTGAGAACAGAAGAGATAGAACTTGATTATGGCCATACTTCTTATACAGTAATACCTTGGTTCATAAATGCTTCAGTTTGCAAACAATTTGGTTCACAAACAGAAGTGTTCAGCAAAATTTTTGCTTCTGTTCATGAACTCCACACCAGGTGATGAACGTGACTGTGGCCATCTTCCCCAGAACCATGAGATGAATTAAGTTCATGAAGCAAGGTACCAATATGTTATAGTTTGGGTCTGGATATCCCCCCAAGGCCTCAAGCAGTCAAAGGCGGCTGAATAGAGTGTGTAATTGCTTCATGGTGGGGCTAGGCCCAAGGGCACTAAGATTGAGGGTATGAGTGCCACCCACCCTAAGTAGTCTGAATAAGATAAAAGGGGCAGAAAGACACTGTTAAGGTCCCTCTTTTGTTGCTTTTGTTGTCTTCCACCGCCATGAACTGTTGCCCCTCTGCCATGTGCCACTCACTTTGCCTCGGAGCCAGCCAATTACAGACTGGAACCTCTATAAACTATGAGCTAAATAAATCCTTTCCCCTTTAACTTTGGGTGTTGGGTATTTTGTCTCAGCAACAAGAGAAAAGTACCTAATACAGAAATTTGGTAGCAGAAAAGTGGGGTCATTGCTGTGACATTACCTGGCCATGTGGCTCAAGAGCCTTTGCAACTGGCTTGTAGGAAGAGGAAGTTAGGAAAGATTCAAAAATGCCTGCTGAAGGAGTAGAGCTGGAATGCCTTAGCCTGTTCTGTATGGGAGATTCTGGTCAGAGCTCAGAAGACCAGAAACCCAGTAAAGACCAGGCTTGGGAGGTTTCTGCTGGGAAGAAGGACTGCACTGGCTACTGGACTCCAGAGTTATGCCTTGGCAGAAATTTTGTCTGCATTTTGCTCATGTCCAGAGACTGCCTGAGATTGAGATTAAGGGCAGTGGACTAATAAGTCTGGCAGAAATTTCAAGGCAGACTAATGTTGAGGCTGTGGCATGACTACTTCGGGGGACTTTTAGTCAGGCATTGTTGAGAATCAAGAGCAAAGAGACCAGCACAGTGATTTAAAACATTTTGAGTTTGGCAAGAAAGGAAACTCCAGTAAAGCTGCATACTGCAAAGATAGAGCAGAGAAGATCTAGATTGCTGAGAAGGAACAAGAAAATAGAGAAGATGGCCTGAGTGCATCACAAGAAGCAGCAAGACTCCACCCTTTGCAGCCTCAAAATTACAAAAATTGAGACTGCTTTGAGAAAATAGTCCTAGAGCACCATGTTCCAGAATGGCGGCAGCCTCGAGAATTTGTTCATTGGGATTGGGTTCAGAGTGCTCAGTGATCCAGGCACTTGCTCCCCTACAGCCAAGAGAGAAGGAAGCCCAGCTACTGCTCCAGCTGGCAGCAAACCTGGACATCAACTGCATGAGGCTGGTTTTAGGTGCATGAAAAATGCAAGAGTTGGGTCAGGAAGGCTTCCACCCAGATTTCAGAAGAAGGCCTGGAAGGTGAGAGAGAGTGCCCCGAGAGGGCAGTGTGTGAAGCTGTGAGTGTGAAGCTGAAGGTGCAGTTGAGACTCCAGAAGTTTGGAGAAGTCAGGAGTGTGCATCACCTGAGGAAAACTGCAAGGAGGGAGCAGAGCCAGCCCAAGAAGGAAGCTATGGGAGCTACAACCACCAGAAGTGCCACAGGGGCAAAGCCATCCAAATCCTTTGAAGTTCACATTTCACCACAGATTGCCTTGGGTGCTATACATGGAACTATGGGACTTAATATTTGCCCTGCTGGATTTTGAACTCGCCTTGGTCCCATTCCTTGCTATCCCCCTATTTGTGCCTTTTGGAATGGTAATGTTTATTTTGTGTCATTGTATGCTGAAAGTGTTTAATTTTCTTTTCATTTGTACAGGGACTCACAGCTAACAGTTTGCCTTAAATCTCAGAGGAGACTTGGGACTTGAATTTTTCAGCACTCCTGGAACTATTATGACTTTGGCATCTCTTAGAGATGCATAAAGTGCACAAAGGGATGTGCATGAGTTGTTGGGATACCAGGGGTGGAATCTTATGGTTTGTGTTTAGATGTCCCCCCCAAAGCCTCATGTGGATGAAGTGAGGCTTTCTTTTTCAGAGGTGGCTGAATCTGGAATAAGTGATGCTGGGGTTAAGGGCATGTGATTACTAAACCACTACACCTGAGTGATTGGTTTGGCATCACCCTAATCCCAGTAGTCTGAATAAAAGATAAAAGGGGCAGAAAGACCCTGCTAAGTTCTCTTGTTGTTTTTGCTGTCTTCCATGCCATGAACTATTACCCCTCTGCCACTCTGCCTTGGAGCCAGGCGATTATTGACTGAAACCTCTACTGACTGTAAGCCAAACAAACCTTTCCCCTTGAACTTTGGGTATAGGGCATTTTGTCTCAGCAATGATAGAAAAGTAACTAAGACACACTATAATCTAATTTTGTATGTGTGTATAGTACTGAAAATTGAACCTACAGCTTTCACCCTGAGCTATCGCCCCACCATTTTTTAATTTTATATTTTAGGCAGGGTCTCACTAAATTGGTAAGTTGCCCAGATTGAGTTCAAACTTGCAGTCTTCCAGCTTCAACTTCCCAGAGTGCATTAACACATCAAGCCCATTAACCTAACTTTATAACTATTATTTGCTATAGTTATTTTTATTGCTTTCTCTTTGGCACATCCACCTGATGGCACAGGTAAAGGTGTTAAGTGTGAAGAAGGCAGAGAGTAGCAGAGACCTCAATAAGGGAAGTGTATGAAGGTACATTGGTACAGGTAGAAGTCCCTCTCTGATGGATACAGGCTGGTCCAAGAAGTGATTTCATAGGTTGGTGCTTAGATTCAATTTAGAACAAGTCAGTAAGCACTACTGCTACTTAGGGACATCACATTTATAAGAAGTTTTGGGGTGTACATGTGTTTTTGGGGACAGAAGAAGAAAATCTACCAGAGGACGATTTAGGAAGTGTGAAAAGGAGACAAGAAAACCCCATGGCAACCAAGAGAGTAGAAAATTTCCAGGAGGAGGAAAGTTAAAAGTGCCCCACTAAAGTCCTTTCAAAAAGTCCTTCCTGGTTCCTACACATCCCCCTCCCATTCTGCCCCCACTCACCACACTCTTCCTGAGTGACTCAATCCATAGTCATATGCTGCGTAATGTCTTAGTTAATGATGGGCAGCATGTACAGCAGTGGCTCCAAAGATGATATTGCTTAGCAACATCGTGGCCATCTTGGTTTGTGTTATGGTTTAGATCCAAAATGTTCTCCCACATTGTTATGTGTTTGGAGGATGACTGGATTATGTGGACACTGTACTCTTGGGTGGATCAAGTCATTGATGAGTTCAGTAGCTGTATGCGCTACTAGGAGGTGGGGCCTGGTTGGAGGAGATGGGCCCCTGGTGGTGTGACCTGGAAATGTATATTCTTGTCTCTGGCTCCTCCCTTGGCTCTTAGCTTCCTGGCTCCCTTAGGTTGAGCACTCTTCCCCCACCACGTTCCCTGGCCATCCTGATTCTTCCTTGGGCTAGCCAACCATGGACTCAACTCGTAAGCCAAAATAAATCTCTTCTCCTTTAAGTTGCATGTGTCAGGTATTTTGTCCCAGCTACAGGTATTGGCTAATACAGTTTGTGTGAGTACATTCTGTGATGTTGGGACAATTACAAAATTGTCTGATGATGCATTCTTCAACTCTATCCCCATTGTCAATCATGTCCTTTCTCATAGTTTCAACTACTTTTCATTTACATGCTAATGATCCTCAGATCTATCTCTTCTACCTGGACCTCTGTTTCCCTGAAATTTAGGCTCTCTTTTAACTACCTGCTAAATACTTTCATCCAGATATCCCATAGTCCCACTTGAATTTTCATTCTTCTCTGTAGTGTACAACTCTCAGCTGGATGCACCATCACCTAATAATTATATGAACTGGGGACCTATAAGTCATTGACCATTCCTTTCCCCTTCCACCCTCACATCCAACCCCTGAGACGCGACATTTTTGCTTCTTGATCATTTCCAAGTTTAGCATCCCATTTCCAGCCTGAGTTCCATCCTTATCATTTCTCTTCCCTACCCCTATTGTAGTATTTGTTGTTGGTCTCCCCATCTCTAGCCCTGCCTCCCTTGAATCCAACCTTTCCATAACCTTGGAGCTATCTGAAGGCATAGCTCACCCATTTTCACTTACATCAGGCATTGAGCTTTTAGAGGACTTGCTGGAGACCATCCATTTGCCGATCACTCTACATACCTATTTCTGCCATGCTTCTGGAGGCTGGTGTGGGAACTGTGGCAAAGGACATCCACTCCTACTTGTTCTAATGGGCTTGGAAGGGGCAGCAGCAAGGTAAGGAGAGTAAGGTCTGGGTATTTATACCCCAGTTCCCTTCTTGCTCGCCTGCCATTGACTGACTGTGACACTGGCTTTGGGTCACACCCTGTCAAGAAGCATCTCCACACAGCTTGTTGGTACCTCTTCACATCCTCTGTTCCAGTAGCTATGTTCCTCTCTCTCATTTCACTTCTAGGGATGAAAATGATTTCCCACTCTCACTAGCCTTAGAAGTCTACACTATCCAGTGTGGGTTCCCTAAACTGTCTACATTCTCTTCAAATTTCCAAGTTTGAAGTGCCTCTGTTTCCTACCTGGATCCTAGCTTATTCAAGGACACAGATGGACTGTTATTTACCTCTGTAGTCTTGCATCAAGCCTAGTGCTTGGCACATAATGGGTGCTCAATAATAATTTTAGTATATATGCTGCAGAAGTGAGCACACTCAATAATAATTGAACGAATTAATATGTTATTCTGCAGAGTTCACCAAGTCACATCCAACTATGTCTTAGATACTAAGAAGTGAAGGAATTAAATAGCTAACTGAACTTAGGCTCAAGAGGAATTGGAAGGAGATGTTTCTAAAATCAGAAGTGGGGGATTATTAGTCTCAACCTGAGGACACATATTCAGCTTAGAGAAAAGAGGCAATGGTAAATTAAGGAGAAACAAAATTGACCTTTGAAATCTAAAGAAAGATTGGAACAAATATGAGAAATGAGACACAGAACATATAGAAAAAGGAATCAATTAGCAGAGTAAGCAGAGGCAATATTAGTGTTCATGCATTTGCACTTATTTATAGTATGCCAGGGCAGCAATTCTCTGACTTGGATACTAGAATAGAATTTAAATAAACACTGACTAAGCATTTCTGTGTGCCAGGCAGTGTGCTAGGCTCTAGACTCATAGTAATGAATGAGATACAATTACTATCCTCAAAGAGCTTATAGTAGAGAGGGAAAGATAAATGTGTAAGCAAATTCCACCACCTGTGAATACTGTGGTAACAAAATGTGGGGAATGCCAACAGCCCTAGAAAGGATGACCCTACCCAGACTGGAGATGAGAATGAAAAAGAAGTCCAGAAAGGATTCCTGGGGAGATGACCTCAGGAAGTGTCCAGAAGAAGTTACCTCAAGAAGAAGGGCAGCCTTGAGCTGAGGTAAGTATCATGAGCACAGGAGAAGTCCAAGGATTCATATACCCAACACCCTCCCCAGGACCCAAACACTATGGCCTGCTTGGAAAAATCTGTCATTTTTTTATCGGTGATTTTAACTGTAACATTAAAACACATTTATAAGTAATTCAAAGGACAAAGAAGTTTTCAGAGTAAAAATAGAAAGTCCACTTTGACCTCGTTATGAGTCTTCCTCCATTCTTCATAGGTAAACTCCATAAATGGTGTTATGGTTTGTGTTTAGATGTCCCCCCAAAGCCTCACGCCAGAGGAGGCAGGACTTTCTTTTTCAGAGGTAGTTGAATCTGGAATGTGTGATGCTTGGGGTTAAGGGCATGTGATTACTAAACCACTACATGTGAGTGATGAGTTTGGCACCGCCCTAATCTCAGTAGTCTGAATAAGGTAAAAGGGGCAGAAAGATGCTGTTAAACCCTCTTGTTGCCTTTGCTACCTTGTGTGTGCACCATGTTGTTTCTCCTCTGTGATGCCTGTTTGCCATCCCTGTCTTGGAGCCAGCCAACCATGAACTGAAACCTCTATGAACTGTAAAGCCAAATAAACCCCTTCCCTTTTAACTTTGGATATCAGGTATTTTGCCTCAGCAATGAGAAAAAAGTAACTGACACAAATGGCTAGGCATATTTTCCAAATTTTTTCTCCTCTATGTGTGGTGGGGAAACATTTCAGTATATTAATCACTATGATTTTGTCTAAAACTTTTGTTTTTGACAAAAGATAATTCTTCTTTATGTACTCTTACAGTCACACTCCCAACCACACACATGTACCATTAGAGGACAAACACAAGCCATTGGCGGAGAACACTGGAGAAATCAATGGGACTCACAACTAAATGAACAATATATGGGTGATATTTTCATGGCAGAACATATGGACTTACATTTTTCTTTTTATTAGTGGCCACAGTATTCTAACATATAATTGCTATGGTTTAGCTCAAAATATTCTCCCAATGTCTTACATTTGGAGGTGGGGCCTGGTAGGAAGAGGTTTGTCACTGGGTTGGGGGGGGGTCCTTTGGAGTGCATGTCTTTTCCCCTGGATCTTCCCTTCTCTTTCTGCTTCCTGGTTACCATAATATGAGCAGCTGTCCTTTGCCAGGTCCTTCCACCGTACTATTTTTGTCTTGGAGCTGGCCAATCATAGACTAAATGCACTGAAACTGTAAGCCTTCTTTAACCTGTTGTGTTGGGTATTTTGTCCCAAAAAGAAGAAAGCTGACCAATACAGAAAATTGGTACTGAGAGTGGGATCATTACTGGCATTGAGAGTGGGATTGTGTACCTGGCCATGTAGTTAGAAGCTTTTGGAACTAGTTTGTGGAAAGAGTTTGGAAAGTTGGAGGTGTTATTGAGAGAAGCCCTAGAATGTTGTAAGCTAAGCTTGATGGGGGATTCTGGTCACTGCTTAGAAGATCACAATGCTGATAGGAATATGAAAATAAATGTGCTTTCAGATGGAAACAAGAACTCTATTGGAAACTGGACTGGAGACCATGCATGTTTCATTCTGGTAAAGAATTTGGTCCATAACCTAAGACTTTATGTGAAGCTAAATTTAAGGATGACAGACTAATTGATTTGGTGGAGAAAATTTCAAGACAACCAAAAGTTCATGCTGTTGCATGAGTACTACTGGCTGCTTTTAGCTAGATCTACAGTGAGAATCAGAAGCAAATAGCAGAGCAAAATGATTTGAGAAGTCAGCAGTTTTGCTGGAGAGGAAGCACCTGAAAAGTTAGGGTAAATAAGAGCATGATTGCTGAAAAGATTAGCATAGAAAACCAAGTATATTGCATAAGGATAGTAAGAAAGATGGCTTGAGGGCATCACAGGAACTGGCCAGATCCTACCATTCACAGGCTCAAGAGTATAGGTAACTTCATTTTAAAGATTTTGCTTTGAGAAGAAAGCCCCAGGGTGCTCTGTTCCAGAAGGGCTACCTAAGGAATTGGCACTCCAGGACTCATTTTAAAGTGCTCAGCCAGCTAGGCACTCAGAGGTTGCTGCAGCCCTGGTCCAAGGGGGCCCAGCTACTGCTGGAGGTAGCAGCACACATTGGCATCACCCATTGATGCTGGTTTTTCCAGCATGCAGAATATAAGAGTTGTGGGGTCTCAGAATCTTCCATCCAGACTTCAGAAGACCTGGGAGGCCAGGCAGTGTGCTCCAAGAAGGCAGTATGAATCTGTGAGACTGAAGTTAAAGGTCCATTGGAGACCTCAGGAAGTTAGAGATGCCAAGAATATAGAACATCTGCTGAAGAAAGTTGTAGGCAGAGAGCAGAACGAGCCCAGGGGAGAGAGGCCATGTGGAAGGCAACTTGAAATACCATAGGGGTATTGCCCAAGCCCTTTGAAGTTTAGATATCCCCACAACTTGCCCTGGGTGCTGATCATGCAGCTATAGGATTTAATGTTTTCCCTGCAGCACTTCTTTTAGTCTTGCTTTGATTTGATTTCTCTCTATTCTCCTATTCCTCTCTTTTGGAATAGGAATGTGTACTCTGTGCCATTGTATGTTGGAAGGGTTTAACTTTCTTTTTTATTTTGACTGGGGCTTACAGCTAAAAGTTTGCCTTGAGTCTCAGAAGAGACTTCAGATTACGACTTTTCAACAATGCTGGAACTATTAAGACTTTGATAACTCTTGGAAATGGACCAAATGCTTTTTGCAGATGGCATAGACACGAGCCCAATAGGCAGAATGTTATGGATTAGATCCAAAATGTGCCCCCAAAAATCTCACATTCTGAGGTGGGGCCTGAAGGCAGGGCTGTCACTGGGTTGTATTCTTTTTTTTTTTTTTTTTTTTTTTTTGCTTAAATTCTTTTATGGTACATTTTAGGTAAACAATATGTTTACATTTATCATTGGGTGCTACCTGTACATGATGTATCTTGGTTCTCATTTTTTCCCCATTACCTCTGCGCCCTTCACCCCCTCCACCCTTCCCTATTTACATAGACTTTGTTTGCATTTTGTTCTTTTCTCATAATTTTCCTTTCCCTTCTTTCCTTTCCCCTTCTTCTACTTCCCCTACCCCTTTGGACTTTTTCTTCCTATTTCAAATTATCAATTATTCATTTTAATCATTTTAATCCTTATTTGCACTTTCAGTTTCTCACACTAGAGAAACTACTTGATATTTACCCATGTGTGTCCTATGTATTTCACTTAAGAGTATGGCCTCAATATGCATCCATTTAGCTATCACTGGGTGTATTCTTAACTCCAGTTCCTTCCTATTCTCTCTGCCATGCAGCGAACAGCTTTCCTCTGCCTTGCCATCGTGCCATGCTCTTCTTCCATGCTGCTTTTGCCTTGGAGCCAGCTGACCATTAACTGAGTCAACTGAAACTGTGAGACAAAATAAGTCTCTCCTACTTTATGTTGCAGGTGTCAGGTGTTTTCTCCAGGGATGAGACAGTGATGAATATAGTGATATAATCTTTTAAACTATTTCTCTACTAATGGACATTTCGGCAAGTACATTTCTGTAGGTTAGATACCAAGAATGATTGATGAGCCAAAGTACATAGACATTTTGGTAGACACTGCTAAATTGCTCTCCAAAGAGGAGATAGCAATTTATGCCCCTAGCAAATTTAATGCTAATGATATCAAATGCTGATTAAGTATTTGAGGCAACTTTCTAAATTTGCTACATGGATTGATTTGTCTAATCCTTTAAACAATCCTTTATGCTAGGCATTTTTAGCTCCATTTTCATATTTAGAACCAAAACATAGAGAAGTCAAATAACTTGACGAAAGCCATGGATTAGTATTTTGGATTCTCCAGCATGTTCGTAACCATGTGTTTCTTAAAGGGTGTGTATCTTCTCCTCCATACCTGTACCTATATACATTTTTGTCAATCTCTCATGAAATAATGTAGGTGAACTTACTGTGTGACCTCTAAAGTGGGTATCAAGGATAAAATATTAGAAAGCAAACTTCTCCAAATGACCCAATGATTCACATTTCAAAAATATGAATGTACTTTTCATGAATAAATGAGCTCTACTGTTCTTGCTACCAGAGAAAGAGTGTAGGTTAGGGATCTGACTTGCAGACAGCAGAATCCACTCTAGCTTGTTTCAAGAGAAATGGATTTATCATTGATATCCAACCTTATAGAATTCCTAAGGGGTCCAGAACTAAGTTCCATTATCATATAGCCAGGAACAGTGGCCCCAGGAGGAACACCCACCCACAGGGAAATCTGTTTTACACCATAAAATCTGTAAGCTGCTGCTGAGACCTCTGGTTATTAGAAAGCTGTGCTACCATAACAGCTGGGCCAGAAGGCTGGTTATCTGCACCTCAAGACTCTATCTCCCCATGGGTTGCCAGCTCATATGGTTCACTTTGCATTCCAAGATTCTAGTGGAGGCTTCTTGCAAAGGAATCTAAAGAGTATACTTAACTTTCTAGCCTCTGGGATTAACCTAGAATAGTTTGAAATGAACCATCTTGAATACTACAGAAAAAGCAGATTCTGCTACAAGTAAGCATATCTTTTTTTCCCCTAGGTATCTTTATTTTTCCTAAATTATCCCTCTTGTAACTTGTCCTGAAGTTTAGGCATATCAACCAAAATAGATGATAGCATGTTAATATAGATATGACAGCGGAGGACAACAATAGCGTTGTTTACCCAGAATTATTGATCTTACTGCTTTGGAGAAGCACACCCCACCACCATCACTCTCATTCATACTGCTATTGTAGGGCTTGTCTTTGTCATTTATTCTCCCCCCACCCAGTGTTGGGGATTGAACCCAGGGCCTCACACATACAAGGCAACCATTCTGTTACTGAGCTATATGCCCAGCCACCATTTATGTTCTTTATATCTCTCACATGACTACATGCTTCTGGCCAAATATGATCACATTGATCTAGAGGTGGACTCCTAACCCAACCTAAGACAATGACTCCCTTCAGTGGTAGTCTTTTTGTGATTCAGTGCTGGAACACACAAAATACGAAACAAAGAACTATTGGTAGCCCTGTTTCTTGACACATAGAGGAAGCCAGTCCCCAGAAAAAAAGAAGGAAAGCCAACCCAAATGATGGAAGCCACAGGCAGAGATAGTTTCATCAGTTTTGAGCTTCTAGTGCAATAGTCCCTGATACCCAGCCATATTACATCACTTCTGCAACTTACTCTATCTGATCAAGTTTACAACATCACTAATTAAAAGATGTTATGTTATATATGTCTTTTATGTAAAATACACTTCCAATTAAGCTATGATGTGCTACCAATTGTTAGACATATTCTATCTCAGAAATATTGAAAAGAAATTTAATGCAAAATTTAAAAGCAATGAAATAGAGTTGCTATTCTAAAGAAAATTGAACTTGGCTCCTATGACTTACAATCAAAAGAATAACTAATGCAGTATATTATGGACTTACATATTTGCATACTATGCTGAGAAAATTTCCAACCTGGGAATGGGATCATGTGTAAAAGACATGGCAGCAAGTACTTCTTGGGAAAAAAATATTTCACAGAAGAATTATTCAGATCATAAATTATCCTTAAAGTAATTGTGGCTGCCAGTGTCCTCATATGCTCCAGTATTACTTAGAAGCACTCTCATGACCTATTGTAAGGTGAAGAACTAATGACAAGAACAATAGTTTCAAGAAGATCAATTAAAATATTTTCCTACAATTAACAAATGTGTGCCAAAATTTGAATTTCAGTTACTATACATGAGCATCTTCTTATGAATTGAAAAGTCCACAGAATCTACCATCCTAATTCCACTAAATTATATTGTAAAATTTGTAAAGAAAGAATGATTCAAACTATAGAAAACTTTGAAATGCTATAAATAAACTTTTCTTTGGTAAGTAAAATATTTGGAAATTTAGATTTACCTTTGTCAGTCCAACTAAAGGGTCCCATCTGACAAGCTATAGACATTTACTAACTCTTAAAGATGGTAATTCCATTAGAAAGGATGAATGGCCCACCATTCCACACTCTTAGGGCAGAGAAGGTGAGCCAGTCCCAGAGCCCAGGAGGAGGCTTCCCCACTGCCATTCTATGCTCCTAGGGAAGAGAAGGTGAGCCCCATGGGCACCAGAAGCACCCGCCCTACTAGGGAAATGAGAAGACATGTAAACAAGCCTCAAAAACAGACTTCTAGATCACCTACAGCAACCTCAAAGGGAAAAGAGATGGAACAATCTGATACTCAACCACCTGGACTCCCTGAACTGGCAACAAAAGAGGATCTGTGAAAAATGAAATCAGAAATAATTTCTCAGATAACAGCAAAGATTGTGCTCATGGTGCAAGACATGATTAATAAATCTAGAGAGGATACAGATAAAAAAAAATAGAGGAGCTGAGGAACGTGATGGAATACCAACATAGGAAACAAATGGAATCCATAAAACAGATACAAACAGATTTCCAGATTAAAAACTCCATCAAAAGTCTACACAACAGAATGAACCAATGTGAGGACAGAATTTCAGATATAAAAGATAAGACTGCAATTAGTGACCAGGAAAAGAAAAATTGTTTTAAAATTGTAAGGGAACATGAGAAATCAATCCAGCAGCTGCTAGACGATGCAAAGAAGAATAACACAAGACTGATTGGAGTCAATGAAGAAAGAGGAGAGAGTGCAAATGACATTAAAAAAGAGTTCACAGAAGTGATAGCAGAAAACTTCCCAAGCAGGGGAAAAGAACTTGACATACAGATAAGTGAGCCATATAGGACTCCAGCTAGCCTTGATCAAAAAAAATGTACACATAGGCATATAATAGTTAGGATTCCAGAAACCCAACAGAAGAACAAAATTCTATAAGCAGTGAGAGAAAAGAAACAAATCACATACAAAGGAAAGCCCATCAGAATCACAGCAGACTTCTCAATGCAAACCCTCAAGGCAAGAAGAGCTTGGAGTGACATATTTCAAGCCCTAAAGGAAAACAGCCTCCAACCCAGATTGATGTACCCTGCAAAACTATCTTTCAAAATTGATGGAGAAATGATACTTTCATGATAAAGAGCACCTCGGGAACTTCATGAATACCAAACCAGCACTCCAAAAAATTTTAGACAATATCCTAGGAAAAGACAATGAAAATCACAACCCCAGGAAGCCCAGCAGAATGAATCCACTGGGTGTGACAAATTAAACGCAAAGGGGGAGAATCCAACAAGAAGAAAATGTCATGACAAGGCTTTTAAAACTTTTAACTTCATCTACCTAATGAGTGTATAATTCAATCTTGTTATTGTATTGATTAGTATTTTTCTGATTCTAGAGTTGCACACCTTTCCTTGTGCTGTACAGGCTATTTATCAGCTTCTTGAGTCTGCTTTTTAATTGGGTTGTCTATTAATGAGCTGTAAGAGTTCTTTATATATTCTGGTCATAGGTTACATGCATTGTAAATATAGTCTGTTTAAGGACTACTTTTCATTTTAATGATGTCATTTAAAGTTCTAAATATTGATGGAATCTCATTTATCAATTTTTTTCTTTTATACATCATGTTTATTGTATCCTAGGTAGTTCTTGCCTACCCTGAATTGATAAACATTTTCCCTTATAATTTCTTCTTAAAGTTTTATACTTTTAGTCTTTCATATTTAGGTTCATAGATCCTTTCAAGTTATTTTTATGTATGGAAATAAAGGGTTGAGGTTAATTTTTTATATATGGATACCAGGTGTTCTAGTGCCATTTGCTGAAAATACTATCTTTTCCTCGGCTCTTGAATTGAGTTTATATTCTATAAAATGCTAATGTTAAATGATCTTTCAAAACTCAGTGGACCATATATGTGTGGTTCTATTTCTAGATTCTCTGTTTTATTCAAATGATCTATATGTCTTTCCTTACACCAACACTGCCTTGATTACTGTAGCTTAGAAGAAGTCTTAAAATTAGGTACTAAACATCTTTCAACACTGTTTTTATTTTTTCTCTTTTTTGTTTTACTTTTCTAGGTCCTTTGTACTCTTACATAACTTTTAAATTTCAATATCCAATTCTTCATTTATAGCAAGTATACACAGACCTGAATTTTTATATATACCTTGTGTTTTCTAATCCTGCTAAATTAAAATACAAGTTCTAGGGGCTGCTAGAGATTTCTTAGTATTTTCTCTGCAGATGATCATTTTATCTACATATAAAGATTTTGCTTCTACCTTGCCAATCCTATGCTAAGTGTGTCATTTTATTGCCAGACTATTTTGGTTTAGCCTATGTTTCAAAGTGTAATGGACAGATGAAGAGTAAGTATATCTGCCCTTGTTCCCCACCTTAAGAAAAAAGCTTTGTATCTTCTCCATTCATATAAGGCGTTTTTGCTGGAAGTATGAAGTATATGTCTTTAATCTGTTGAGAAGGTTCTGTTCTACTTCTAGTCTCCTGATACCTTTTACCATGAACAGCTGTGGAATTTAGTCCAAAACTTTTTCTCCAACTACTGACAGGATCATATGGCTTTTTCCTTTCCTCTGTTAAAATGATGACTTTTGGGGGTGGA
This sequence comes from Heterocephalus glaber, assembly GCF_053883595.1. Lineage (NCBI taxonomy): Eukaryota > Metazoa > Chordata > Mammalia > Rodentia > Bathyergidae > Heterocephalus > Heterocephalus glaber. The sequence continues at coordinate 19,205,121 of NW_028258315.1, forward strand.
TCTTCCAATGCTGAACCAACACTGCCATCCCTATAATAAAACCACTTTCTACATACTGCCAGATCTGACTTCTAATAATTTTGTTAAACAAATTTCTATCTATGTTCACACTTTTTTTCTTCTATTATCTTTATCCAGTTTTAGGATTAGCACAATGTTGATTTCCTAAAATGAGGGGAGAAGTGTTCCGTTTTTTTCTATTTTAAATGTTTGATATAATTCATCAGTTAAAATGTATATGACCCTGCTGTTGTCATATAGGTAGGGTTTCAAGCTAGGAATATACTTTCTTTAATAGGTGCTATTCAAATTTTATATTTCCTCCAGAGTTAGTTTCATTATTTGTCTTCCAAGGAACTTCTTAGAAGTTGTCAAATTTATTTCAAAACAGATTTTTGAAATATGCTTTCTATACCCTTTTAAATTCTGTAAAATCTGTGGTAATGTCTCCTAGGTCTTGATATTTTAATTTTTAAAATGTATAATTGATATTGTGTAATAGGAAGTAAAGGTCTAAAGGAGCAGGGGAAGTAGGAGGGGTAGGGGAAAGGAAAGATGGGAAAAGAAAAAATGTGAGAAAAGGAAAAAAATGGAAACAATCTTTGTAAATAGGGAAGGGTGGAGGGGGTGAAGGGAGGGCAGGGGAAGGGGAAAAAAATAAGAACCAAGATATTTACATAATGGTACAAGATCCCAGTGATGTATGTAACTGTATTTTATACTTAAAATGTACCAAGAAACTTAATGGAGGGAAAAAGAAAGGATGAATGTAGCTACCTAAGAATTCATTCTCAACAGGTACTACTGCCCGGAAGCCCACTTTTACTTTAAATTTGGCTTGTGGTCCTACTTCTGCTGTAATATGAGCTGTGAACTCACACAGCCTGCCAGATGGCAGTGGGAAGCCCATTAGCTATGCATCACACATCCTGATCAGAACTGAAAGAAATTATGCTCAGATTGAGGAGAGATGCTTGAGAGGGAGGCAATGATTAGAATTTGCTGTCTTTCTACAGAAATTTTCACATAATCGTTGTCCATAAATAAACATATCCTTATGATATATGGACCCAAATCTGGGATGAGTTCCAGAGGGACTCCTTTTGTGGTTTGGGTCATAACATGCACATTCCCATGACAGTCACTAAAGAATGAAGAACTGATGCCCTTCTTAGGTTATCTAGAAAAGTCTGAACCACGGTGTAAGCTAATACATTAAATGTTGTACCTTTCAGAGGAGGTCCATTCTTTAATAGATCCTGGGGAGAAAATGGCAGAGTTTAGTTACAATGGAAGCTTGTTAGAATCTTCTCCAGAGAGGCAGCTTGATGGGAATGAATGGGAAATGCATTATATAAATACCGCTGATGAGGAAGATTCCAAGTAGCACTTTGAAAAGGGACAAGGGACCCAAAGTGTATAAAATAACATTAACTGATGGTAAAGATTATAATCTTTCAAATAAAACATGATCGTGCTTGTTGGTCAACAAAATCATGAAGTTATATTGTAATCATACATTACCAGTTCTCTGCTAAATACAACACATTTATATAAGGGTTTGTTGCAGTGTACTCTCCTGAGAAAAGATCTCTCTTTTTTGCTTAAGGAGAACCAACCATTGTAAACGTGTCTGTCTTAGTTACTTTTCTCATTGCTGAGACAAAATACCTAACACCTGAAGTTAAAGAAGGAAAGATTTATTTCAGCTTACAGTTTGTAGAGGTCTCAGTCCATAATCAGCTGGCTCTAAGGCAGGGTGTTACGGCAGAGAGGCATCCCAAAGAAGAAACAGTTCGTGGCAGGCAGAAGACAGCAAAAGCAGCAAGCCAGCAAGTGACAACCAACGAGAGACAAGTTATCAGCGGTGAACACAGCAGCTCTTTCCATCCCTTTTATCTTATCCAGGCTACCCTTAGGGTGGGCAGCACTCACACACTTAATCCTAGCATCAGTGAATCAATCCCAGCGTGAGATCCTTGATCCCTGTATCGCATACCCTAGGTCCAGCCACCTCTGATAAGCCCCACCTATGACTACATGAGGCTTTAGGGAGACATCTAGATACAAGCCATAACAATATTCATGGAAGCCAGTCCCAGACTTGGTTTAAATTGTCTATTCAACAAGAGGCAAGTTAATAAATACTTCCAGTCCTTAGTCTCCCCATCTATAAAATAAGAATGAAAATATCTGTCTTCTCCTACCCACTGGAATGCTGTGAAGAAAAATGAGAGGGAGACACTGCAAAAAGGGAAAGCTCTGTCTCAGATGAAGAGAACAAAAAGTCTCTATCTGTTCTAACCCCAAATTTTCTGGGAAAACTATACTAAGTTAACAGACATTCGCTGAGCATCTATTATAGCCCCAACAATTCTTATAAGCCAAAATCAGCTCTGAGGGCAACTTAGAAGACCACAAACACGCAATTGCAATAACAGAGGTAAAGAAAGCAGTGCTGAAATCAAAGGTAAACATTGACCACCAGTTATGAAGGATTCAGCATGAACATTCCCTGTCTCCACAGAGCATCCAGTCCTGAGCTCAGTGGTTCCCTGTAATTGTGGTTTCCAGGCTTAACTCTGAATCAGAGTTACCCAGGACATCTCCTGTGCATACCAGACCAGGGGTGCCTCTCCCCACACCCAGTGACTTTCTGGACTAGGAAGCAGTGGCTGGTAAAGATGATAGAATGATGGCAATGGACTTACTCTTGGGGTTTGCATCAGTGTAGCTCTGTCTTTATCTCTATGTTCAGCAAAAATTTTTTGAACAGAAAATTCGACATCTGAAGCAAAATCCTTTGATTTTGAAAAACCGTAAGTCTAATTGGTTTTCATATAGATGGAATTTTTCTGTAGTTTCATTTGTTCATTCATTCAACAGAATCTTATCATGTGTCTGCTGTGGATTGCAGCAGTGAAAAGGACAAAATTCCAGCTCTTATGAAGCTATCGTCAACATAAACTGGACATCCACGCTTTCATTTTAGGTTTTATCTCTTAATTGAACCAGATGTTCTTCTGATAATTCCAAGCATTTCTTTTACCCCTACCCGCTTACTGCCACCCTTCCTTCCCTGCACAAAGCAATTTCTACTTACTTGTGAACACAGTCTAACAGTTGTTCATCTGAAGTACATTAGTCCCTGCATATTTCTGCGATCGTTCTGAACCAGGCAGTGCAGTAAAACAAGCATGTCTGTGTAACATGTGCTGTTCTCTTGCTTCATTTTCTTCTGGTTTATAGTCAATATGACATGTAGGAATTATGTTGTAAGGCAGGCTGTTTACATATCTTGGGTAGATATGATTTGATGGGCAACGTAGACATAATTAATCAATTGACAAGAATTTATGGAGACATTTCTGCAAGTAGGAAACCATCCTTGTTCTCAAGAAGTGTATCAAGCCTCCAAAGAGGAACAACTCCCTGCAGCAATCTGAGAAGAGGAGAAGGAAGGATTTTCAAAGATGATGGGAAAATGATCTCCTCTTGTAGTCCAAAGCTAAAATAATGACTGCCTCATAGCGAGGAGCTTTCCCACTAGCATCAACGTTTCTCTCTCCCCATGGAGAACGGGACTAGAACATCCCTCCTAAAGCTGACTGGTTAGAGGGAAAAGATAATCTTTCTAGGTGCAGAAGGACTACTGTCCAAGTAAGAAGTCTACCCATCTACTCTCCAGTGGGTTAGGACTGTAATCCAGAAAGACACAATCCCAAATACCATAATCCCAAAGATTGAAATTTTAAAATTCCAACAAGCTGGGCCAGAGATTTAGCTCAGTGGTTCTGCTGCCTGCCCCGCAAGTGTAAGGACCTAAGTTCGATCCCCAGTACCAAAAAAAAACAACAAAAAAAAACACTTCCAAAAAGCACAATTCAAAGGACTAAATCCTGAATGTTGAAATCTTAAAAGCCCAAATCCAGGAAACTCAATTTCCATTCAAAAAAAGGCTACACAATGGGCTGGGGATTTAGCTCAGTGGTTCTGGCACCTGCCTAGCAAACGCAAGGTTCTGAGTACGATCCCCGGTACAAAAAAAAAAAAAAAAATGGCTATATAAGAGAAGTAGAAAGCCAAATTCTGGGGAAAAGATTTAGAGCATTCCTGATTATTACTGGTGCTGTGAAAACAAAATTGCTTCATTGCATCGAATGATCAAGAACCAGGCTTTCAAATGGACAGCATATACTTACAAAATTGTTAGATACAGTCACTATCCAAATACAAGTGCAGTGAATGTTTCAAAGATCACAGAAGTGAAAACATAGGTGAAAATACAAGAAATCTCCCCTGCAGAATTATTTGCAATTATTCAATTGTTTACTATTTCTGCCCCTTCAACACAGTACCATACGTGTCCCCAAAGATCCCATTCTTCAGACAGGAAGAAATAATACAACAAGCCCAGCAACCTTCTGAACCAAAGACACTTGCTGATATAGAGATTCCTCCAGGGTTACAAAACATTAAACGGTGAATTATTCTTGGTTAAGGATTTAACTGTGGAAGAAGATAGAGTTCTACTTACCACAAAGTCTAACACAGACCAAATAGAGCATTTTTCTCCTTGGCTAGTGGATGTCACTATCAAAACGGTCCCCATTTTAAAAAAAACCTATGTATAATTCATGTCCCTGTTGAATCCAAAAATTCTGGAACTTACCTGCTCACTTATGTACTAGTGACTAGAAAAAGAGAAGTCCTTCATAAATGCTGAAAGGAAGATTTGGTGGACTTTGCAGAAGAGAATGGACTCCAACTGAATCTCCAAATTATAACAACAGACTTGGAATTAGGATTCTAAAAGCGAATTTCAAGGTGCTACCAATAAAGTTTGCCTTTCCCATTTTAGCAATGTATTTGGTGAAAAATTCAGATGAGTGGACTGGCCACTCAATTTGGCAACAAGGCTAAAAAGTAGAATTTAAAAATGCATCATTTGCCTGCATTGGTATTCTTTCCATCTGATGAAATTCCAGGAGCTTTTAATGAAGTAAAGCCACCTTTACTTTAAGAAGCCAGCAAAGTTACTGACTAGTACAAAAGTAATTATGTGCACAGTAGGATAAGAATACACTTAGCCATAACACAGTGCTGTTCAATCACCAGTATTGTTTCTATCAAGTTGTGTTCTGTGTGTGGGTCTATGTGGACTGAATTTCTGAAACCAAAACAACACAGAAACCAAGAAAAATAGAAGATGAGAAATTTAACAGGGAATGATCACGTCGGTGGATATCAAATGATGGAATTTCAAAAAAAAAATCAGCTCAATATGTAGCCACACCCTAAAAGAAAAAACCAGCTAATCTTGACACAGACTTCAAAATATAATCAATGATCACAAGTCAGACCATCTTATAGACACCTATGCAATTGCCCATAATCTATCCCTGTAACATAGTTCTATGTTAAATTTTCTTTTTAGTTTTCTTGGGTATTTTTCTCTTCTTTTCTCCTCTTTAAAAGTTTTTCTGTACCATTTGACATTGTCAGCATCAACTTTTATAATTTCCTATGCTGCACACTTCATCTTCATATCATTTCCAATACTGGAAGTATAACTTGTGCAAAGATTTTTATAGAGTCTTGTTTTACACACTTTACATGAATTTGACTCAGCAACAGTGCATTATCATAATTGGCTTTGTGTGTAAGCATGTATACATGTATACATGCATGTATACAAAAAGTTGAAACTTCCTCAATAAATGGAGAGATGTCTTTTTTGTATGGCTAAATTTCTGTAAGAACATTTCTTGAGACCTCAGCTTTTTGTGTAACTGCAAACTCAGCAATGACTAATTGCAGTTCTTGATTTATCTGGTCAAAAGACAGGTTAACTTTTTGGGTATTTCAAATAACCACAATTATATAGAGGTGGGTACACACAGCTAATAACCATGGATATGAATTTATACATTTTACTTCCTAGTCCATTTCCTTATGAATACAGTGCAGCTGTGCATGACTGTTACACATGTGTGACTGCAATTAAGGTACCTGAGTGTTTATACTTGAAAAAATATTTGTTGTTATTACCTATTTTATTGTGAAAAAAATGACCTGTAAAGCATTGTCCTATTTTTATATTTCTTAAATAAAACTCCTTTTTAAAATGCAGATAAATCTCTTTTAAAGTATTTTTAAAAATTTTCTTTCCAGAACAATGTTCTTGAGATTTTGATCTTTTGGGAGTTTAGATGTTAAGGATTTTGATCTTTTGGATTTCAGCATTCAGAATCATAGCATTCAGGACTGGGTGTATAGGACTATGGTCTAAATTCATGGTGAACGCATGGTATAATTATGTATTTGAACAATAAAAAATGGCAGGATTAGAAATACAGAATTAGAAAACTTCACAGCCCACAGATATATGGTGGGCAGTATATTAGCTTACATGTGGCCATTTAAATTTGGATTTAAATAAACTAAGATTAAATAGAGCTTAAAAATAATTCAGTTCCCTAGTCATACTCTTTATTAGTGTATGTGCTGATTAGACAAATGGAACCAATGGCTAGCATATTGGATGGCACAGAATTGTAGGACATTTCCATTATTATACAAAATTCTATTTGACAACACTACATAAACTGCAGTTGAAGTTGTAGAAAAGGACAAGATTGTCCAGGAAATTCTTCAAAAGGTGAAGCATAGAACTGCAATATGACCCAGAAATTCCACTACTAAGTATATGTCTCAAAGAATTGAAAGCAGAGACTTGACGAGATATTTATACACCAATGTTCATAGCAACACTATTCACAATAGCCAAAAGGTAGGAACAACTGAAGAGTCTATCCATAGATGAATGGGTAAACAAAATATCATATATATATGTGCAATGGATGGACTTTGAAAACATTACTTTAAGTGAAATAGGCCAAACACACAAAGACTAATATTGTAAGATTATACTACTATATGGTACCTGAATTCATAGAAATAGAAAATAGAATAATGTCTGCAAGGGAAGGAGGGATATGGGGGTGGGAAGCTATTGTTTAATAGGAGCAGAGTTTCTGTTGGAGATATTGAAAATGTTTGGGTACAGATAGTTGTGGAGGTTATACAACACTGTGAATGTATTTAATTGTACACTTTAAAATGGTTAAAACTATTATACCACAAAAAGATGGTACAGGAGAATGTACAGAACAGGTAGAAAAGGAAGAGATTTTAAAGAGAATGTACAAGAAAATGATGCTATCGATAAGATTCAGAAATCAGAGGGATAGAATGGGAATCAAGAGGGAGTGCTGTCAAGGAAACCAAAGTGGAAAAGAAGAAGTAATTTTCTGCCCACAGGCCCATTTATGATATGCTTGCTGCCAAGTGTTCCCTGCTTAAAACCCACAAGAAAGAGGAACAAGCAGACTACAAAATATGAAGAGGTAGTGTATGTTCCTCCACCTCCCTCTGTTCCAAATGTCCTTTGAATCATTGCGGGACTGACCTGAGGAACTGCATTCCCGTTCTCTTCTTCAGTCCACTCTTGCAAGTGCTCTCTGAGAACCTAGAAAGAAAACATCTTGTAACTCTCCTTCCTGTAACACTTATGGAAATGTCTGCCTTCAAGACATCCTTCCAATGCCAACGCAGTATGGTGAGCTAGAAAGGAAAGGGAAGGGAAACCTGAAGATGATGACAACAGCACTGTTCTTCCATCATCTCCCTTTACCCTCACATGAAAACAGCAAGGATACCCAAAGAGCAAAACCAAAACCTAGGAGCAGCCAGCATGGTGGTGCCCTCATGTAACCCTAGTACCCTGGGAGGATGAGGCAGGAGGACGAGAAGTTCAAGTCCAGCCTGGGCAACTAAGCGAGACCCTGTCTCAAAATTTAAAAACAGTGGGGGAAGGCCAGGATGAAGCACAGTACAAAGACCCTGATTTCAACCCATCTAAAAAACAAAAACCCCACAGGCAATATTTACAACAAAAGCCAATGACAGAGTAGCCCCACTAGCCCCTAAGTACAAGTGAAGGCAACCCTGAACTGCCATAATAGCCCTGAGCTGTCAGCAGCAGTGTGTGAGGGTGGAGGGAAGAACTGCGTGGTACTTACAGGACGTAGGACCAGGAGAACCCTGAACAACTGACAGACCTCCACTGGGGTACCAGTGACAGATGTGAGGATGGCCTCTAAAGCTAAGGAAGGTGTTATCCTCTAGTGGCAGGTGAGATCAAAAGATTGTGGCTCCAAAGTCTGCAGACCCAGGGCAACCTTGTCTCCTCTCAAGACTGACTCCTGGCACTCCCTTTTCAGGGAGTCCTATATAGAGGGTTGTACACAGAAGATAAACTGCTGGGAGTGGAATCAAAATGGATCAGGAGGAGCAGGGCTCAGTGGCACATGCCTGTAATCCCAGTACTTGGGAGGCTGAGGTAGGAGGAGCTCAGGTTTGAGGCTAGCTTGGGTAACTCAGTAAGATCCTGTCTCAAAATGAAAAATGTAGAAAGGGCAGGGAATGCCACTCAGGAGTACAGTGCCCTTGGGTTCATCTCGGCGGGGTCGGGGGGAGAGAAGAAGAAGAAGGAGGTGGAGGAGGAGGAGGAAGAAGAAGAAGAGAAGGGGAAGGAGGAGGAAGAAGGAGAAGGTGAAGGAGAGGAGGAGGAGTACGGAGAAGGTAAGGGGAGGAGGGGGGAGGAGGAAGCAGGAGGAGAAGAAAAAGGAGGAGGGGGAGGAGGAGGAGAAAAAAGAGGAGAGGGGAAAGAGAAGAGAAAAGAAGAAAAGAGGAAGAGAAGGAGGTAAGAAAGAAAGGTGTTCTCTCACAGTTCTGGAGGACAGAAGTCCAAAGTCAAGATGTCTCCAGGTTGGGTCCCTCTGGAGGCTCTGCGGAGCAGATTGCACCACTTCTTCCCCAGCTTCTGGTGAGCCCTGGCACCCTTGGTAATCCTGGTTTGTAGACACTATCGTTTCACTTGCCCTTTATGTCCACGAGGTCTTCTCCTCTTATAATGTCTCTTAACATTAGAGTCAGGGCCTACTCCAACTTGGATGATCTCATCTTGACATCTTTACCTTGATTATTCAGCAAGGACCCCCTTTTCTAAATAAAATCAAATTTATACATTCTGCTAGACATATCTTGGGGCCCAGGGTACATTCGACCTACTACATCCTTCATGATAAATTGCAACAAATAAAAGGGATGGATGAGCAACCATAGACTAAGAGACTTAAAAGACGTACTGACATCTTGCAAATGGGTGAGACTAAACTGTAGTTCCTAGACATGCATATTTGGGTGATAAAACTTTGAAGAAACACAAAGAAGTGAAGACAGTAAATGTCAGGCTAATGGTTACTTTGGGTGGGAGGGAAGCGGTTGTGTTCAGAATGGGACACATGAAAAGGACGTCTAGGTGCAGGCAGAGTTCCATTTCTGGCCCTGGTTGGTAATCACGTGGATGTTCACTTTATTATAACCCATTAAGCCATACATGTGTTTCATTTGATTTTTTTAATCTGGGGTGGCTTTTTTTTTTGGGTTGCAATAAATATCTGTTTCAAATACTCAAGGAAACACATACCTTTGAGCAATACCTTTCTTTATCATCCAGTATATTTTCTCTGAGTATATCACTTGTTAACTGAGAAACAACTTCAATAAAAGAGGTAATTTCAATTCACAGGATAGCCTAAGCAAACAGCCATGTTAACAATGGTAACATCAGCTGCATAAAAGATGCTATATGCAAGGGCGTCTTATACACCATAGTTGCCAAAGAAGCTAAGTTACAGTGCAGAGATTGCTCGGTCATGGATGCTTGTATGGGGATGTTTCTCAAAGTGTGTGCTGTGGGTTACTCACATCAAAATTACCCTGCTTAGGATGCATATTTTGGATCTCAACCAGAGAACTAAATTTAGATGTGACTGAGAACAGTGTTGTATGTCAGAAGTTCATCCAGATATATTTAAAATACTAAACTTTGTCCAAACAGTATCTTCTGGTCAAAGAACTGAAGACAAGAAATGCTACATTAGTATCTACACCACTATCTGTAATAACTATAATGGTCAATTTTCTAGGATATGCTCTTAGAAATCTTGTTATTAGCATCTGAAGCGTTGATAGTTTAAGAGCATGATCCTTTCTTCCAAACCAGGAAGATGAAACAGAATGTATTGTTTTGTGGGCAACTAACTGAAATGTCATATTAGCCTTAGACTCAGACCTAAACTATCTTCTCCAGACCCTAAAATTTAAAACTATATATTTCAAGTTTGAAGGGGCAACCAGATTTAGCTGAACTAAGTGAAAGGCACAATCTAAACTTTTGCTACATTTATGAGCAATTTCTTTAATCACTTAAAGCTATAATTTTCCATCTCAAGATTTAATATTGAATTTTCATAGAACTGTTGAATAGTATTGTTCCTCAGGAATAATTTACACACCTTATAAATGTTGGCACAATCTTATTTCTAAATTGAAAATGGACAATGACAGGGATTATGTCAAACTTTATATGGATATAGACAGCATGTATATATCTGTCTGTATATATCTGTCTATGTATGTATATAGAAATGTCTGTGTATGAATCCAGAACTTATGCTAATTGGCAGGACGAGAAGAGGCAGGAGGAGGATTGGACAGATTTATCAAGGCTTTAGGTGCAGGGGTGTCAATTCTAGCTGTAACAGGGGAAAGTAATGGGAAGAAGTTCAAAGGTATCAGCAGTCTTGCCCTCAGTCTTTGTACTCAAAGAAATTACCTAGAGGGACTTGTCAAATGCAGATTTTTGGGTCCTACCTCAAAGGATGCTGATTAGGTCAGGGTGGCACCACAGGAATCTGCATTTTCTCAGGCTCCTTAGCTGAATCTGCACCTTGTGGTCATCAAATAATACTCTGAAAATTGTTACCAGGCTCTGTAGCTGACACTAGCAATTATTGTCATTGGTGTCCAGCAAGGAATGGCATCTTGGCAGGAATAAAAATGAGGTGAGCAGGGGCTGAGAGGTTTGAAGTTTCAGGTTGAGAGGTAGCTTGACCAGGGCCTGTATTAATTTCCTAAGCTGCCATGCAAATTAGCACAAACTGGGTAGATTCAAACAATAGGAATATATTCTATCACAGACTTTGATGCCAGAAGCCCAAAACTAAAGTGTTGGCAGGGCTCCATTTTCCTTCCAAGGATACAAGATTCTGTTCCTTGCCTCTTCCAACTTTTGATGGCTGTCAGTGTGCCTAGTCTTGTGGTGGCTTACTTCAATCTCTGACTCCAACTTCACAGGCCTGTCTGCTTCTCTCTGGTTTTCTCTCACATGGACTCATTATTGGATTTAGCACCCACCTCAAGATAATTCACAATGATTATGAGATTCTTAACTTAGTTGCAAGATCCCCTTTTCCCAAATAAAGTCACACACAATCACAGGTTCCACAGATTAAGATATAGACATGTCTTTTGGGTGGCCACCATTCAACCAACCATGCAAGCCAATTCTGGGACCAACAGCTGCCTGTTTGCCAAAGCAAAAGAAAGGGAAGGGATGTGGCTGGTGAGAGTTGTGTGGTTCCAGCACTAGGACTCATGTTCAAGGGAACGTGAGGAGGGATCATATTAGAAACAGACAGAAGGTGGCCACTAGTGGATGAGCAGGTTGGGAGTGGGATGAAAAGAAGAGCTGACTTTGTGTCATCTGAGTTTCGGAGGCAGGATTCTGTAATCCCTACTAACCAGGACTGCCCTCATAGTCTGGGATGAAGCTAAAGTGTCCCAGCAAGTGGACATCCAGCAACTCTAGGAAGATTAGAGGCTGACAGTCAGACGAGACCACAAAGAACTGCTAAGCATGAATGTTCAAATAAGTAGAATCATAAGTAGCTCCCATTTATTGAACACCTGCCACATGCCTGGCACTTTATATTTATTATTGCCTCTTTTCGTCATAACCTTGCAATATGGGCACTGCAATATGAGGTCTCATTTAACATATGAGAAAACAGGCTTTTAGAGATCAAAGCTATACAGCAAGTTAGTGGCAGAGCCAGAATTCAAGCTATTCTGACTCCACAGGCCATTATCTTTTGACTAAAACATACTACCTCTCCACAAATAAATAGCCTATCTCAAGTTTTAGCATCTTATCTAACAACACCTCTTCTCTCTTTTGAACTCTTCCTTCCTCCTCATTGAAGGGTCCACTAGACATAAAATATCAAAACATGTTTTTCTACCAATTAACCTATATTAAAACATGTAACTTGGCTAAGGTAGAATGATAATTATTTCAAAGATTTTAAAACCAGAATCACAGGTATGGTTTGAGCGTGAACACTTGTGTTCTTGTGGCTGTGTCGTATTTATCTTACTGCAATCACAGGGAGCTCAAGATTGCACAAAGTATGGCTCCCAGCTTGCCTGTAATGTAAGATGTAGGTCTGTTATAACTGAATATTGCATCACCCTCCCCCAGAATCTCCACTACCATCCCAAACACATACTGGCGGTGATGCTGCACAGATGGTAATATCCAATAGTTACAGTGGTACAGAGTGCTCCACAGTGGAAAGCAACACTGACAGAACAAGATTAAGGAGGTTCCCATTATTCCACTAACTCAACTAGAAGGGCCATATCCTTTGAACACTACCTTATGTGCCCACAAAACAGTTCTAGCAGAGTCACCAAATGTCTGTGTACTGGCCATGGGCCCTCAACTACCTTGAATGCAAAACCAAAATATCCAGAGCATGGTGCAGGGTTTAATAGTACTTTGAACTCATCTTGTTTCAAAAATGGTAATGAAGTATTGCGGAGTCCTAGCCTGAGTTGACCTATCTTTTCAGGCCTCGTAGAGGACTCTGAGTATTTGAGTTTGGGGAATTAATAACAATAATAATAATAATAATAATATTATAATGAAAGTCTGGTGAAAGGGCTCAAGGTATAGCAATCCTCATCACCTGCTGGACGCTATCTAAAGCAGCTGTTATGCCCAAATCTCTGCGACTGGAGCCGTAAATGAAGCCCTGGTTTTCTACATCTACACCTTTCCCCGGAAGTCCTGCAGGGGGGTCTCTGATCCTGCTAGGTCTCACAGGTGGAATTTTCACGTATAAGACCCTTGAATAATTGTACCAACATAGAAGTCAATTTGACAGTAACTTCATAATATCTTCTTGGTACCAATTTCTAATTCATAAAAATAGCCAGAACCAAAAAGCCTCTCTGAAGATATGTTGGACTGGATGAGGGCTAGCGTGCTCACTTCTAGCTGGAGGGCTTCCCAGGAGACCCAGGATGCACCGTGCTGAAACCCGGGTGCAGGCACTGGGAGAACCACGTCACCCCGAAAGTCTGCGCCTCTTCGGATTAGAAGCCCGCAGATCAGTTCTAGGTTAGCCCTGATTAACTAGCCTGGCTGTGTCGGGGACAGAGGGAGTGCCCGACTGCCGGACTCCAGCCAATCCTAGTGGTAAGAGTTCACTTGACAAGGGTTAATTTTTACTTAAACTCAATCCAGGCCAATAATGAAGCTACCAGGAATGATCTGGAACGGTAACTGAATGGTGCCCGCCAGCCCAGGCTCCTGCCCCCGCGATTTGTCTGCCCACATGCTTCTGTCTATCAGCGTCTGCCTCGGGATCAGCTCTGGTCGCACTGGTTGGATTTCAGGAAGGGAAAAACCCCCGGTTTTAAAGGGCTCAGTGTCCACCTGCCAGGCAACGTCTTCACATTGGCATATATTTAGGGGAGTCTCTTGCAGTTTCTCATCGATTACACTGGCCAAAGAGTTCCTGAAAGTGTTCCCTTGGTCACCTTGACAATTTACAAAAGCGAAACTTGCGCTCTAGACCAGATCCACACTGAGTCTGCGGGGTGCGGAGTCCCTGCCCAGGTCAGTAGCGCCGGCCCCCGCGGGCGGGACAGGGGCGGGGCCTGAACCAGGCGTGGCCTGCCGTGGGAGAGAAGGAAAAAAACCTTGCTCTGCTCCCAGCCAATCAAGGTGGCCTATGCAAATAAGGCCCCTGTCGCCCCGGTAACCATGATGAACGGGAACCAATGGAAACTAACTAGTTGAGGCCCCGTTCCGCGATTGGGAGTGAAGTAAGGAGGCAGAGACCCAATGGGCTGTGGGAACGGTCCTCGGCGGGTTGAGGGGCGGGGATATGCAAATATAGTTTGAAAAGCCGGCGGGAAATCTGAGTTTCGCGGGAGGACCTTGGCGCGTAAACCGTATCCCTTCATTCATTGTCAGCAGCAGCTTCCTGGAGCCATTTTTCAGCTGCCGGCCGCAGCACCCGGGCTGCCGCCACCGCCTCGCAATCCGTTGCATCGGCTGCCCCCGACGCCTCCATCCCCTCTCGGGGTCTGATATCCTTGCGGCCCGGACCCTCCTCTCTCCAGATCCCCGATTATTTTTGGCCCCCGGGGCCTGTGCGGTGCGGAAAAATAGAGAGAGGGGGCTCGGAAGCGCCGGGCGGGGAGAGAAGGACAGACTTGGAAACTCCGACTGCAAATAATAAAGAAATTGAAAGCAATACATTAATATACCGTAACACTAAAAAGCGCAGGAGCGAGAGATGAGAAAGGGGATCCAGCCCGCCCTGGAGCAGTACCTGGTGACCGCCGGGGGTGGGGAGGGGGCGGCTGTCGTCGCCGCCGCCGCCGCAGCCTCCATGGACAAAAGGGCACTGCTAGCCAGCCCCGGCTTCGCCACCGCCGCCGCCCCGGGCGCGTACATCCAGATCCTCACCACGAACACGTCCACCACCTCCTGCTCCTCCCTCCCCAGCGGCGCGGCCGCCGCCGGCCCCCTCCTCCCCAGCGCCCCCGGCGCGGAGCCGACGGCCGGCAGCCTGCTCTACACCACGCCGCACGGACCCTCGGGCAGAGCCGGGCTGCTGCAGCAGCTACCAGCGCTGGGACGCGGCGGCGGCGGCCCTCCGGTAATCCTCTCCCCTGCGCCCTGGCCCGGGCGGGAGGTGGGCTGCGCTGCGCGGTGGGGGCGCCGGGCCGAGCGCGCGGGCCTCGGACTCACGGAGGCTGCCGGCGCCGAGCGCCGGCTCATTGTTAGGACTCGCGCGCTCCCCCGGGGGCCGAGAGGGTCTGGGGGCCCGGCCTGGTGCGCGGGGTAGTGGGGATCGGCCCGGCGCGAGCCACGCCTGGCACTCCGAAACTTTTCGGGACCCCCGCGTGCTTTTCCAGCACTTTTCCCTACCCCCACTCTCCCCTCCCCTCCAACTCGAAGCTTCCTCTTTCTCGGGCGTAGGAAGGGGTCACGCCCCGGATGGAGAAGGGGGTGGGGGAGGGTGCATTGATCTGGGGAGTGAGGGGGGTCCCCCGGGGGTGCCGACGGCGAGGATTGCCTAGGGGTTCGCCCCGGATCCCTCCGGCCGGCCTCCGAAGTCCCTGCGCGGCCGGGGGTCCCTGGGGCGTGCTCGGAGCGCAGGGGCAGCGCCGGACACATTCGGGGACCTGGGACTGCCCGCAACAAAGGCACCGGGGGAGGCAGGGTGGCGGGGGTGCGGCGGGGAGCGGGGGCCGCGCTGGGGCGGGGGC
Organism: Heterocephalus glaber; assembly: GCF_053883595.1. Taxonomy (NCBI): domain Eukaryota; kingdom Metazoa; phylum Chordata; class Mammalia; order Rodentia; family Bathyergidae; genus Heterocephalus; species Heterocephalus glaber. The sequence continues at coordinate 19,220,661 of NW_028258315.1, forward strand.
TGTCCGGGACGCACAGCCCGGGGGCTCCTGCCCCGGCCTTGGCGCATCCCGCGGCAGCCGCGTGGCCGGCGCTCCCAGGGCCTTCCCCGCCAGCCCCGGGCCTGCCCTTGACCCGCCTCTTCCCGGGCCCCCGCTTCCCCGCCCTGCCCCCCTCCGCCCCCCGGCAACGCAGGGCGGGGGCAGCCGGGCTCCTGTCCCGCAACCCGGGTCTGTCCCTCTCTTCGGGACCCGCCGGTGACGTTTCGCACACGTGCGCGGAGGACGCGCCTGTGACTGGGGAGGCGGCGGCAGCGGCGGCGGGAGGGGGCGCTGGAGGGGGAGAGGGGGCACCCACTTCCTCCTGCTCGCCGGCTCCCTGACCTGGGACGGTCCCGGCCCCCTCGCACCCGTCCCCGGCACCGCCACCCTCCCTCTCCCGTCCCCCCCCCCCCCCTCCGCACCGGCGCCCGCCCGCGCCCGGCGCCGCCGGTCTGCTCGGCCCTCCGGGCCCCCTCTCCCGCCGGCCCCCCACTGCCCCGGAGCCAGGCTGCCTTCAGAAATGCCCTTACAGCAGCAGGTGAGTGACCGGGGCGGCGCGGGGGCCGCGGGCGCGGGGGCCCCGTTCGGGGGGGGGGGGGCCGGGGCCGGCAGGGTAGGCGGCTGAGCGGGGTTTTGGAGTGGGAACGGGGGGTTGGGTGCTCGAGGGAAATGAGTAAGCAAGAAAAATCCAACTAAGTAAATGCCCCGGCCTCGGGGGGCCAGGAGCCCCAGGGCGGGAGTGCCACCCCAGGGGGTGGGCAGGGTGTTTCTGTGTATTTTTTCTAGGGGGCGGATGGATGGGCGATTGAAAACCGGAGGGGGCTCGTCGCCAATGGCCGAGTTGAGCTCTGTTTTCTGTCTTCCTTTCCTTGTGCTGGAGGGGGGAGGGGGCGGGTCAGAGGGTAGGGTGTCCGTGGGGTTCCCAGGCCACCCGCCACCCCTTCCCTTTGTCCCTATAATTTATAAAGCGCCTTTGAGAGATGATTTAGGTCAGTATGCGGCTTCTCTTTATGTTGGTGCTAGAAAGAAGTGTGGCCCGGAGGTCTCCCCCTTTCTCCTTTTCTCTCCTGCGTTCCCCTCCTCCATGCCTCCTGGTCTTCACCCTCGTGGTGAGCTTTGGACCGAACGAGCCTAGGACCGGACCGGACTCAGGCAGATAAACGGTGGCTTGATAGGACCAGTCGTGGACCTCACCATATCTGTGCCCCAAATGGGTTTATTATATTTTATTTTTGCAGGATCAAGGTTTTTGCGGGAGGAGGGTGCCTTAGAAAGTCTTTACATGGGCAGCACTTGGGAAAATGGGGTGGGAGTGGGATTAATTAAATTTTTTGATTTCCTTCCTATTCCTCATTTTTCCCCGGATTGGATCTTAACTGCTTTCCAGCTCCAGGGATATTTGCTGGGGATGTGTGATAGAGTCTCAAAGAAGCTCGTGGTTTTTCAGTGCCTAGGGTCTGCCAGCAGGGGAGAAACCGGAGTACTGTACCTGCTCACGAGTAGCCTGTGTGCTGGGTTCTCAGTCATAGGAATACTCTACGCTCTTTTCAGCATTAAGTACTCTTACTGACTTGACCTAAACGTGCTTGGACATATTCTGAGCATATTTCCCCCCACACAGTCCTGTTACCACACCATAAACCTAATCCGAGACAAGTAGCTATTGACAGACTTCCTGAATTCGATTCTGTTGGGTGGAGGGTTGATAATAGGAAATTGTGAGACCACTAAATTAAAAAAAAAATCTTAGCATGCTGGTTGGACTAGTCTCCAAGACTGTCTAGCCAAAGGAATATGTAGTTCACTGTATTTAAAGTATTAAAAAATTGCCCTCACCACGTTCCAGGTTGTTTCAAAACTTTATCCTCCTTGGCATGAGATTATTATTCTAAAAATGTTATTTTTGAATTTGTACACTCTAAAGTTTTCAGTGTAAGAACCTAACATACATCACAATGTATGCTGAATCACTGGTTTATACATGCTTTTAAGAGCTGTATCTTTTGGGGAGGGGTAGGAAATTTATCTCATCAATGCATACAAAGTACTGAGTATTGATTTTGTTGTTACCAAGATTATATTAGATTTCCATTTAAGTCTTGGAATTTTATTGGTATTCTTTCCCTAAGCAGGAACAACAGGATGGAATAGCTAAGATTGGCTGAACAAAGCTAAGACCATCTAAACACTATCCAAGAAGAGGTTGAGAATTCTTCAGGTGGCCAGAGTTGCAGATTCATCTGGTTCAGTTTCCAAGTTCTGTCTCAAGAACATCTAAGAACGTAACCAGGATCAAATTCCTCACCTTTTTACTAGCTGTATAGTCTCCTCTGTCATTTACAAGTTGTCTGATCTTGGCAAATAACTTAATCTCTCACAACTAGTGTCCTTCCCTAGTAGAATTAATATCCAGGAATAGAATAACTTAGAGAAATACAAGACCACATGCATGCAATCCCTTTGTTTACATAAAGGACAGAATGGTAAAAGTTTTCTGATGTGGTATGTAGTTAATTATTTACTCCTAATTAATTAACTTGGATTTTGAAGTATTTAAAACGTGGCCATCCTGGCCATGGGTAACAAGGGGGCATTTCAGTAAGATCTACCTGTGTAGATGGTAATGCTGAGCTGCCTGAGCATGTGCCTTGGATGGTGACAAATTTAGGTCAACTCATCCTCACCTTTTTGCACAAGTTCCACTCCCATGATTCCATGAACCTGCCAACATTTGGGTGCAGTTTATGTTTAGTGGTTCTTAGAACAGAAGTCTCAACCTTTACCACTTCAGAGCCATGCCCTACATAAATTCAGTTATAGATGGTGAGACTGTTGGAAATGGATGAACTCCAGAGAAACAGTTGTCAGAAGTGCTATTCACTGGAGCAGACGGGGCTTCATTTTCCACCTCTTCATTTTTTCTAGAAAGAAGCCGAAATTATTTCATTCTTCTTCCAGAAAATTTGGGATCTATTAATGCAAGAAGCAGTGGCCTGTCACATCAGCTTAAATTTAATCTGGTCATAGCAACCTGCTGATTATACTTTGTGAATGAGCTGTTAATGCTTGAAATTTTCATCTGAGAATGAAGGAACCATAGGTGCTATTTCAGCAGGGTCTTTTTTCCTGCACGAGTATAAAAGAAGAAAAATGCCGAGTTCCTGTGGTTCCATACTTAATAATCTCGCTTCTGGTGAGATATAGGGTTGATGCCAAGTTTAAGCTGGGAGAGAATTTATAGTGACTATGTACCCCAAAATGGAAGTTTTAATATAATGCAGTGCCCAGACTGGGCGATACAAATAAGCTCCACTATAATCAGTACCAAGGGTGCCATCCTAATCATCCTCCAAACAAAGCACCCCAAACTGTGACACTGTGATCAGAAGCACCCAAGCTTGCGAACAGGAAAAGAGTTTTTGTTTTACTGTCAATCGCCACCTTGTGTAATACTTGGGTAGATTGTGAGATTAATGTTGGGCCATGTAAAGCTAACTTCAAAACAGAAAATAATACTCTGAGCTTAGACATGAATAAATAACACCTGGAGATTGAAAGACAGGGGTTAAGGGGCTTTGATTGTGGTTTCTCAGAAATATAAAGCAGTAGTTTTCCTTTAATATTTCTTTCTTTTTTTTTTTTTTTTTGGTGATACTGGTGATTGAACCTAGGGCCTTTGCACTGAGCTACATCCCCCAGCCTTTTTTTTTTTTTTTTTTTTTAAACAGTCTGGCTAGGTAGTTTAAGTTGCTCAAGTTGGGCTTGAACCTGAAGTCCTCCCGCCTCAGCCTCCCAGAGTGCTGGGATTACAAGCATTCACCCCCATACCACACACACCTTTAACTCCTTTCCAAGGGGCCTGTTTAGCAAATAGCTTTGCATATTCAACTTAATTTTCTGACTTGCTTTCTAACTTACCCTGGTTTATAAATATCCCATTTGTACCACCGGTTACATCTACTTTCCCAAGCAAACCAACTCCCAATCCCTTTTAACCGCCCACTTTAAATAAGAGATTTAATTAGGATGAGTTTCAATCAGTTGCCTGTGCTCATCGCAGGCAGTCCTTCATAGAGTCCTATGAAAGCACCACAAATAATGCAAGGTGGGAAAGGTAGATTTCAATTCTTATCAGATTCTCTTTTAGTTTTGTTTCTTAGAGGGGAACTTGCCTAAATTCTTGCAGGTTGTAAGTATGTGGTTTGATGCATGTTTTCGCACTTATTAGCAGTTTAAAAATAATGTTTAATGGTTTTAATTTACAATTGCCAAAGAGCAGTTTTTCTGCTAATTATTTTTCATGGGGCTAAGAAGCGAAGATAGCTGGGAAAGCAGTAAATATAGGAAACCGCTAATATATCTCCTTCCTCCTGCCCGATCTTGTCCACTTCAAAGAGTGACTGGGAAAATACATCTTACATACAAAAAAGTTACACTGGAGGTACAGAACAGCGACTGAGATGGGGCCAGGAAACTGGCATGGTGGGTTTGGGGTAGAGAGATGGTAACATAGGTGCCTTTAACTTCAGTTAGAGCAATTGCTGTACTTCTTTCACACTTGCTTCAAACATTCTTTTCCTACAGTGTATAAGAATGGGTTCTCATCTTCGCCCCAAGCTTCATGGGGTCAGTCTTGGGGACACCACGGTTATCTACAGTATAACTCTGAAGAACGGATATAGCCCATCAGGGGCAAGTTGACATCCCAAAGCCCCCCTGCACTTTGCTTTGCCGGGAGACCCTGAGTAACACGCGCCCTGGCTTGGCTTTGCTAGCTGAGGCAGGAGTTTCTGTCAGCTTGCAGTGAGGATTGACAGCTGGTGGACCTAGGGAGGGGTTGAAGAGAATAGTTGACCTTCATCTGCTTTTGGTTACCATAGCCAAATGGGGCCATTTGTAGTGTCAGGGCAACATTCTCATAACCTGCCAGGCCCCTGTGAACAGTCCTGCAGGTTAGCATGGGCTGAGGGACTGTGATGATCTCAGAATCAACATTTGAGAGATACAGAGCACCACTGTCCTTATTTACCCCACCCCCTTCTTACGCCAGCAAGGAATTTGAGGCCTAATGCAGTTAAATTACTTGTCCAAGGTCACAAGGTGGCTTTTGGCAAAGCCAGAGCTGAAATTGGAGACTTACGTTCTTAGAAGAAGCCTCATTTGCCAAGAGAAGGTTAACTATGTCTTATGTGCCCCACGTGGAAAATTAGGATGTATAGAATACCTTTTAGATTGCTATCAAGAGTTACATTTGTTTTATGCACATTTAAAGAAATGTCCTTTGAACAGTTGCCTATGAGTGAACAACTTATTCCCAGAGACAAAATAAGCAAGGCTACTTTAGATGTTAGGGAAAGGAAATTTAAAAGTGAAAAGAATGACTGATCCTCATAAAGTCATGATAGTATTTTTGAAACTTTATTTCATATTTGCAAATTTGACTCTTTTTCTGGGGATTATGACATTCTGGTGTCCAGAATGTGAAACATGCATCTCATAGAGAACAGAATCTAAGATAGAGGATTTTGAAACTTTCTTGGGAGAGGGGACGGGTGCAGCTGTGGCATTGGAGGTTTGTCCTGGGCCATCCACATCCTGAATGACTCGTGGTTTTTCAGAGGGCCCAGGCCTTGGCCGGTAGCATTGGCCAAGGTGCTCTTCCTCTGTGGGTAGCTTCAGAAAGACTTCTGGTTTAGCGAAGCAGCTGATCAGTTAACTCTTTAAAAGGAAGTCGTCAGCCCCTAAAAGCCAGAACTAATTTCTTTAAAATGCCTTATTTTACTTGTGGAACTGAGAAAGCTTAAAAATAGACTTGCTTCAAGCCCAGAAGCCTGCAGATGAAACAGAATCCAACATGGCTGTAACTCATGCCTCGTTAGAGGGGAGATATATGTCCTATCTATAACCCACCGACCAAAAGAGGTGCCCTCTAAGTAACAACTGATGAGAGTAATTAGGGAAGCTGATTTTCTCTGAGAGAGTTTTGGTGGGGGAGGAGTCAAATGCCCTTGGCCCTCCCAGCCAGCTCTGGCTGGCTACCCTGGAGAGCCTTTCTCTGTTGCTGCCTGCATCTGACTGCTGAGAAAGCCCATTTCCTGCTCTACTTTTCATGGCCCTGAATAAGGTGGCTCTGGACTCGAGGTCATAGGGAGTGAACTCAGGCCTGTAGATGTCACTTCTCTGCCCTTGCCTAGCCCTGAGCCCCAGACCACCCCCTCTCTCTGAGCCCATCTGCATCCAGAAGCTCCTTCCAAAGAGGAGACTCATTTATGAGCCTTTAGTTGTGCTTTTGAGGCCACCTTGTCCTTAATGGGTTCAAAACATTTACTTTTCATAGTAATTTTGACTTTGGGGAAGAGCCAGAATTCGCATCCCTGGATCCAGTAAATAACACGGATGAGGACACACATGCCGTGTTTTCACGAGCTTGCCTTTCCATTCAGTGGCATTAGGCACAGCATTCATTGTATTTTTTGATCACACCTTAGTAAAGACACTTATGAAAGAGAACTTCCAGAACTGCTTCAGAAAGTGGCAAGAACAATGGGATAAGTGTGTTCAAAGCAAGGGGGAGTGTTTTGGGGGAATTAATGGCAATGTGTCAATATAATTTTAATGTAAACATTCATCGTTATGTTTTGATCTCTTGTGTATAAAATCCACACTCCTCCCTAAAAGGCAAATTGAGGAATAGCTGGCATAAGGTCAAGTGATGAGCCCCAGAGTGGATGTTTGCCACTGTTTGGCTTGTGTCTCCATCTCCTCCTCTGTCTCTACTTTGGGGGTAATCATGAGGGTAGGAAGATCGAATGAGTTCCTACTTATAAACCATAGGCCATGGCGTTCCTGGCATGTGAGAATTAAATAGATACCAGTAGAATCACTTTTCGCTTCCCTGGCAATGTTTGAGCTGTCCTTTCCTGATTCCTTTTCTCTGCTGGCTTCAGTTTTTCATTTCAGCCCAGTTGCTCCTCTGAAATGGCGGTGTTGTAGGCGGGAGGCAGGAGCCATGCATGAACCCTGGGATGGATTTTCTCTAACGCAGTTGTTAGGATCTTTCTAGGGTCTTGGTATTTCTTTATAAGCTGTCCATTAACTCGGAGGAGAGAACAGAAGAATAAGCTGCTTATTATAATGGGGCGGTCAGTAGTAATAGTGTCATGAATAAAAGCTTTATTTCTGTGATTAAATGTATTATTAAAGTGGCACTATTAATATGTATTGCACTATTAACATAATTTCTCATCCGTACAGTAAACCATGGCTTAAGACTGAATAGTAGAAATCAGGGTGACAGGGATCCCACACGCTGGCCAGCCAGGGCCCCGGTAGTGGGCAGTGGGCAGTGGCGCTGCTCCTGGGCTTCTCTTTCTTTGTGTCTCTTCTTTTTCTTGTGTTTCTCTCTCGTGGTTGTTGCTAGTACTGTACTGGGGATTGAACTTGGGACTTTTAGGACCTTCACAATGAGCTACATGCTCACTCCTTGTTAAAAAATTTTTGTTTCTGAGATAGGGTCTCACAAGTTGCTAAATTGTCTAGGCTAAACTCAGACTTGCAGTCCTTCTGCCTTAGCCTCCCTGAGTGCTGAGATCCCAGGCATGCACTACCATGCCCAGCATTCTCTTCTTTTCTTTCACGTTCAATTAGTTCCTCTCATTTCTGCCTGGCTCATAGAAGGACAGTAGAAAGATGAGACTTGCAGCCCTCCATGACCGCTGCCAGGGCTTACCAGATAAATTACATCGGCTTCCCTGGCACTGGGGGCATGAGGCAATCTTGCCTCTCCCATTTTGCTTCCCATTCCTCCCAGCTTGGGCGCCACGGAGTTTTGGGTGGTTGTAGGTTTCTCCATGGATCTCTCCTCCCACTCGCCTTCACCCTTCTTCCCACTAGCCCTGCAAGGCTCACATCAAGGGAAACCTGCCCAGAGCCTCCCCTGCTTCCTCAGGGCTTGGACCCTTTCCACGCTTTCCTGTAGTACATCACAGTCTGCCTTGTCTCAACCTCCTGCATGCTTGACTTTCTCTTCCACCAGACCTATACACTCTGAGAAATCAGCCTGGTCCTTTCATCATGTGCAGTGCCTTGTGCATCATAGACTCGCAGATATTTGTGAAGAGGCGTTTCCATTTAGACACCTGCCGTGTGCTTGGCACCCCATTACTCTTGGGGACGCAAAAGGAGTGTGAGGTGTGATCCGCCCACGCTGGAGTTTACAGTCTGGGGAGGCAAGCTTTAAACACTCGGTGATCTTCAAGCAAGACTAAACAGGAGTCAGGAAGAAAACAAGACTCATCTAGTCCTCGGTTGTACATTGTTGACAGGAAGTACCAGAGGAGCAGGTGAGAGTCGCCAGACTCCAGCGGGGCCTTGAGAAAGGAGAAGTCATAGTTCCCATGGCTGCTGGTCTCAGCACAAGGTGCACATTGGAATCTCCTGGGGCACTTCTGAAAAATACTGGTACCTGGGCCCCACCCAGACTAGTTTGAATCTCTGAGTGGAATGCAAATAATGGGATTTCCTTTAACATGTCTCAGGTGATTTTAGTGTGTATCCTCCAGTAGAACCTTTGGGCTAGGTGCAGAGGGAAGCTGTTTCTGGCTGGGGAGACTGAAGCCAGTGGTAGGAGGCAGGAAGTAGGATGGCACAGGAGGGACCAGTTGGACTGCAGTCAGTGTGGGGGAATAAGAGCATTAGGGTACATTGGTGAAATTGGTCTGGAATAGGAATCGCCTTCACACAGGCACCAGGCGGGAAGTGAGTTGGGAGAGGGCGTTGTCCTGTTTGCCCAGAGAAGTGTGCTATCAAAAGGGGCTGAGACCTTGCCCCAGGCAGTGGCTGTCTGAGGGGAAGACAGGCCCTCTGTCATGCCAGATCTACAACCTCCTCAAAATGCCAGAAATCTACCAGTTTTTAAATGTTGGCTCAATTAAAAAGGAAAATGTGCAGGCCAAACAAAATAGGTCTCTAGGCCAGATTTGGCTCAAGGGCTGCCACTCAGCAGTCTCTGGTCTATGGGATAATAATAGCTAATGTTTATCGAGTGCCTGCAAGTATCGAGGGCACTAAACTAAGTGCTTTACTCACATTAGCACATTACCCACATAACAACCTATGAAGTGGGTATTACTGCCATCTTTGTTCTACACAGGAGGAAGTAGACAGCCAAGGGTTAAGGGCCTGGCTCGGGGCCTTACGAAGTGGGGCAACCAAAATTAAACCCAAGGCGCCTGGGTCCAAAGTCACAGCTTTTCCCAGTTTTTAGCCTTCATGGTCTCAGGCAATGTATTAAGAACACAGTGGGAGCTTAAGATACTTATCGAAAAGAAATAATGCAGTGTTTTACTTGATGTGGGTTGAGTAACCCTTATCTGAAGTACTTTGGACCAGAAATGTTTCCAGTTTCAGTATTTTTCAGATTTGAAGACATTTGCAGACTCGTAATGAGATCATTCAGGGGATGGAACTCAAGTCTACACTTGATCTTAGCTAAAAGGCCAAGAAGCAGTGGAACTCAAGTCTAAACACAGAATTTGTTTCTGTTTTTTACACACTTTATAATAGTTTTGTGTATGAAACACGTCCTCTACTTGTGGGGACATGTTGGCATTCAAGAGCTTTCAGATTTGGGGAATAGGGATGCTCAAGCTGTAATCGGAATTGCTCGTGGCACTTGTTCCACATGCATTTTCCAGGCCTCATTCCTACCCTCAATCACATAAGCCTCTAGATCTGATCTTCTGAAACGTGAGGAAGCATCGTTCTAGGGAGCTGAGCGCAGGCAGAGGTTCTCAAGTGAGGTCGACCAGGTGAGGGGCCTTCTACAGAATCCTTGTACAAGATACTCTTCTTTGATTGTAGAGAACAGATCCTCAGACCTCAGGGACCCTTGTGGTACCAACTTCCAGATTTCCAGGTTATTGCCAAGGCAAATCATGCAAAGATTAGTTACACAAACTGCCAAGGTGGTGAAACAGGAGGGGATGACCAAGTGATTGAGAATCTAAGGAGGTCAAGGGCGCACATTTGCTGCAAACCAACCCCAGCAGGATGCCTTGCATGGTTTAGTCTACCTTTCTTTCCACTCTCTTGTATTTGGGCCTTCTGGGCAGAGTTAATGAATGGAGTGGGCAGAAAGCCAGAAACATGACTGGGGAGAGAACCGAGGCACAGCACTTACAGTGTGGATGCTGCAGAGTTGATGACTCTCAAAGCAAGGGACAAAGAAGACGAGAAATATGGGATCTCATTCTGCTCCTGGGACTGAACAGTGGCTGAGGCTGAGCTGTAGGCTGTCTGGGTGTGCAGTGTGGTTGGGCAAAAATGATTGGGTCGTAGGTGACACCACGGGCCATCGGGCTTTCCAAGGGGCTGGGGCAACTTTGGCTTTGAGGTTAAGGTGGAGGTACTGGTGAAAAGCACCAGGCCAAGAACTGGTCTCCCTTGCTTTCACGGGAAAAAAATTAATGTAGTAGTTCAGAAACCTTACATCATTTTCACTTCTCCCTCTGTAATATGAAAACGAGACAAATTCATCAGGTTGATTTTTTGGGGGGATCGATACTGTCAGGGCTCCCAGAGACGAACCATCAGATGTTATTTATTATGTGCTTTACCAGGTCTGTGCCTGGCTTTTAGCTGCTTTGACAAAGCCCATGGTTTACAGCTTCTCAAAGCAAAGAGCCAGCTGGAGGGTGCTGTGCATAAAGAAAGGTCACATAATTATGTCCCGAACTAAGATGACCCTCTTTGCCATAATTCCTTTTGCTCTCTGATTTTGCTAATTGCAAAAACAAATACCTTAAATTTCTTCTTTTAAAGCACTATCCCATTAAAGTTTAAAAATAAGAGTCTTTAGATACTCTTCTGGATGAGAGAGCCACCTAAATTCTAAATATCTTTATAATTAAGTAACTGCATTGAAGCCTATTTGTAGCACCCCTAGAATTGACTGGTCTTTGTTGCTATATAGGGTGACAAAGCTTGTGATGATCACATTAATAAGTGGCAAACTTTCCAGCCTTTCCTGTTGCTGTTTTCCTTGTTAGCATCTCAGATACCCTACTTCTGCAATTGTCTTAAGGAGGCAAGTTTTCAGCCCTGGAGACTCATGACTCAGGGGTGCTTGCAGCTCTGGCTCCAGAAACATGCATTGCCACTTACCAGCGTGTGACCTTTCACAAATTACATCTATGAGCTGCACTTACCTAAAATAGTGACCCTGTCTCCTTTGCTGTTGGGAAGGATTAAATGAAATAATGTTTATAGGAAATGTACTTTGTGTACCTTGGTGGCCTCCAGCCCCAAGGTGGGAAGTGTTGAATGTCAGTCAAATCTGAACTCTCAGCATTTCTATCCTCTTCAGGGGAAAAAACTATTGGACAACATTAGTTGAATACCTGCTTTGTGTGTTTATGCACAATGTAGTTCCTGGTATTCTGGGAGATTCAGTGGTGGTTCTTTTGTCCTTCTGGCTGTCGGAGTTCATTAGCAGACAGGAATTGAAATATTTGCCAATAACTAAGATAAAGTAGAAGACAGTGAAAAACCCTAAGAGAGTTATCAGGGAAGTTTCTTAGGCATCTGTACTTGAGGGGAGGACAAAGTAAACTTTGAGAAGCTTAAAATTTGACCAGGGTTTCAGCACTATTGCCATTTTGGCTGAATACTCTGTGGTGGGCAGGGGTGGGGGGTCGGGGGGCTGTCTTGGCCTTTAGGGGATGTAGCAGCATATCTGGTCTGCATGTTCAGATGCTAGTAGGTAACCCCCCAAATACGAGTCAAAATTGTCTCCAGGTACTGCCAGATGTCCGCTGGGGGCAAAATCACCACTGATTGAGAAACACTGAACTAGACATTGAACAGAAGGCAGAAATAAGGAATCATATGCATCTTCTATATATAATTACATTTTAAAATATGCTATAAGGGCTAGAGAGTGTGGCTCAAGGATACAGCATTTGTCTAGCATGCACAAGGCTCTGGGTGAGATTCAGTACCATACACACAAAAAAGGAAAAACAAATTAGGATTTTGCTGGGCATGCTGGTGCAAATGTATAATCCCACCATTAAGGAATCAGAGGCAAGAGGATCACAAGTTGAAGGCCAGCCCAAGCTACATAGTGAAACTCTGTCTCAAAAAAAAAGTAAATTGTCAAAGCAAATGATTTTTAATAACTGGGTTTGAATTTTGGGTTGCCCCGCTGCCCCACGGAAACCCAGACATGTTATTCACAGCTGCCACTCACAGTAGAGAAAACATGTTCTGTGTGGCAGGCTGACGCCCTGTCTGTTTTATGGTCAGGCACAATATTAATTGGCTGCCAAGAAGCCTTTGAATAACTTGGAGAAGAAAGGATCAAAGTCTGTAGTTCAGGGAAGGAAGTTCTGCATTTATCATGAGCACTGAGAAATGAAGCGAGACCTGCTCTGGATCAGCTTCTCGGTTTGGTTTCCATCCCAGCTTCACCAATTTGGGGACTTGGACACATCACCTTCCCTCTGAGCCCTGCTTCCTTTCCCAGTGGATGAGAAAGATCGGAGTTCCTACCTCACAGGGTTAGTGTGAGGACTGTAAGCAATAATGCTCCAGCCCAGCCTGTGCCCAACACTCTGAGACACCTTTCATCATCTGTATTGTCACTGACAGTAAGTTGAACATCCCTTTTAGGACAGTTCAGCAGTTAGCAGCCATTCCCTTTGTTGCTTGCTCTTCTTTTCTTGCTCACCCATTCCCCTTGTCATGGTTTTAGCCATGGGGTGCACTGATCCTTTTAACTTGGTTCAGCAGATCTGTACTAAGCACCTGGCGTGTGTCAGCCACCGTTCTAGTGCAGCGTGATTACAGACAGAATTCCCTGCCTTTGTCTTCATTGCTGAAGATTTTGCCATGTGGTGCATAAATACCCTGTTCTAGTCTCTGCTGGATTCTGCTTTTTTCTGTTTGTTTTGTTTTTGTTTTTTTAGAACAATAGTTCTTTAACCATGTGTGTGGCTTTGGACCAGCAGTATCCCTTGGGAATTTGTCAGAAATGCAAGTTTTCATGTGGGACCCCAGACTACTGAATCAGAAACTCTGGGGGTAAGGACTGGGTGTGTGGTTTCACAAGGCCCCAGGTCATTCTGGGTGAGAGCCAATGTTTGAGGAAAGAAAGACCTGGGGAAACCCCAAGTTTTTAACTGGGCTTCAGTGCTGGGGTGTCATCAATTAAAGTGTTGTGCGGATTGTGAGGTTATTATATTAACAGTGTTTGCAAACAAGCTCAAATTGGCAACAGCTTTTGCTGTCCTCCATAGGCTGGCCATCTCTCCTTTCGTGGGGGTTGTAGCCAGGAGGGTCCCTAAGCACCACACTAGCTTCATTACCTGAGGAACAAGGACACTGCCTTCTCTTGTTCCTCAAAGACTTCTGACCTGTTTGTCTGTCAGTCATTCTCCTTCTTTTAGTTACTTCTCTTTATTTTGTCATTTTATGTAGCACCACTAAAAATCTTTCTATCTGTAGTCAAATTGCCCGCCAGAGTTAGTTACAAGTCTTATCTGGAAATGAAATGATAGTCCTCCTTACATGTCTGGTAATTTGGGTATTTAAAGATATTGTGAGAAGTGAATAAAATGGTAGACACAAAAAAAATATCCAGCCTGGAACGGGACATACAAAACCCACTGGATAAATAAATGTTAGTGCAAGTCCTGCCCCAGCCCAATGTGTTATAAAAAGCAACATAGGCATCAAATGGATACCACAGTTCTTTGTGCCAAAAGAATTTTGTATTATTCACAGCTTGAATAACCATCATATAAATTAGAACCAAAGTCATAAAAATCTTGATAGCTAAAACCTTTATTTTAAAAATATGTAATTAAATTTTTAAAAATAGATGTCCCTACTCTTTTTTTTTTATGTTGGAGTTTTTTTAAAAGCCCAAATCAGATTGGCAGAAATAAGAAATACCCTAGTCCCAAACCTGAGTTACTTACAAGTAACCTGTCCATTTATAGCAATTGCTTTTAATTTACAAACATTAATTGCCACCATGTTGAAAGGCATATTTGGGGCCATGTGGTAGTTGCTTTTGAGAAAAGACTGTCTTAAACACGCAGATGCAAGATAGAAGGATTTGTTATGGCCCAGATTTAGACTAGTCTTGGTGCTTTAAAAATGTCTCCCTGCCCTTTGGTGGGGCTTTCCTCTCTTTTCTGTCCATCTTCAGCCCAAACAACTTATGGTCACAGTGACAGTTTTAAGTTTGCCATTTGATTATAGTATAGAGGTTGGGAATGGAAGGCCAGCAGTGCTCATTTCTTGCTTCCTGCCTTGCTTCAGTGTTAGGATTAGCTCTGGTTTTCAGTTTGCTGCTCTGCATAGTAAGGGTAGCTGAGGTGTGGCCCTGGAATATCCACCACCTCGCCTGACATCCTTGCTGCTGTCATCCTTGCCAAAGCCAGCTCTGGTGGCCAGGCTGTGGGCCTCCCTTCTGGCTGACAGAATAATAGACTCCAGGATAAAGCAGCACTGTCTGTAGAGTTGAGTTCATCGGTGTCTGTCAGGTGGGTCTGGTGGTGTCATATTGGACAGTGACAGTTGACCGAGTGTTGCACCCTTCTGAGTTTCGCTTTTCATTTACTACAATGAATAGTCGTGTCAAAATGGCCAGCCATAATGGTAGCAGTAAAATGGTGCTCGTTTTGGGCACACTCTCCTGCAACTTTTCTACCCTAAGGCGACCTCAATAGGAGTGGAGGGGCAGCTTTGCAGGATTAGGAATTTAGATATATTGGTCTGGAGAACCACTCTGTGTAAAGGTTCTGAAGGCTGATAAACTTAAAGTGCAAACTTACTCATTTACTCTGAGGGCTATCACTGCCAAGTGGACAATTGCAGAAATTGGGATGAGCAGAGTCAGAATAAGTTGAGTGCACCGATCCTGTTGGCATCCTCCAGCTGTGATGGCTCCTTCTCAGGTGGACCCGCAGAGGCAGGAGCTCTGCAGGCTTTTTAAAGAGCACACGGACACTGTCATTTACTCAGTCCAGTTCCAGGACTCTTTGAGAGTCAAAGTCAGCTGACTTTGTTGCCTTTCTTAAAAAAAAAAAAACCAAAAAAAAAACCACTTTTTTTAAGTACATTTGCTTTCTTTATAAATCGAAGAACATGTAAGTGGAGTGAAAAATTAAAAGTACTCTCTTCATTTCCACCTACTCCTACTTTCTTCCAAGGTAACCATGATAAAAGCTTGGCCTTTTCTTTTCATGTCCATTTGCAGATGCATATTTTATATAAAAGTACAAATGATTTTTAGATGCAAAAAAAGTACAAATTGTTTCAAGTTTTACTTATTGGCAAGGTATTAGACCTCTTTCCATATCAGTATATGTTGGTGCTCATTGTTCTTTGTAACACCTTCTCATATGAACATGCCAGAGTGTATTTAGGTATTCCCAGCTGCTGGCCATTTCTGTTGTTTCTGATTTTAACTGTTGGGTTTATAAACAGTGCCACACTGGATATCCATGAATAGCCATGTGTCACCTAATGATGAGGACACATTCTGAGAAATGTGTCATTAGGCAGTTTCATCATTGCATGAGCACTGCAGCATTTACATACACAAATGTAGCAGGTTTAGGCCAGTCATTCAGCGTGGCCTCTTGATGCTGTCAGGAGACTCAGTACAAGGGAGGTGCAAGATACTGCTAGTGTAATGTGGCGTACTGTTCTACAGTAAACTTTTTTTTAATAAATAGAAGGAGTACTGTATAGTAAGTACAGAAGTCAGTAACACAGTCTTTTGTGCGCTGTATATAATTGTGCTTTATATACATTTTTATACCACTGGCAGTGCAGTAGGTTTGTTTACACCAACATTGCCACAAACATGTAATTCCTTGCGTTAAGACATTAGGACAGCTACCATGTCACTAGGAATGAGAATTTTTCAGCTACACTGAAATCTTAAGGGACAAGTGTTGTGTATGTGGTCTGTCGCTGACTTAAACATTGCTATGTGGCGCGAGGATGTAGACATTTTTTGTGCATGCGTAGTTCTTCAGGCTGTGTTTATAGGTGTTGAATTTTTGTGTCATAGGGCACATGTATTAAAATGTTGGTCAATTGGTAATTGGGAAGTTCCATCATTCTCCAAAAACAGGCTGAACCTGTTCATATTCCTGCCCCTGATCCAGAGGGCGCTGTTTTCTCACACTCCCCTGCTGGATAATAACCCTTCTGCAGTTTTGCTCCTGATGCGTTTGCTAGTGATGGTAGGTGATATCTCATTTTTGTGCATCTTTAATTATACTGCTGCCCCCACCACCGTTACTGCTGTTGGCTAACATTTACTTGAATGTTTCTATGTGGCAGGAATGGTTTTAAACACTTTACATGAAGTTCATTATTTAAACTTCCCTAGGAAGTGGGTGTGGTTTGTACTATTTTACAGACAGTGAAAGATATGGATTAGTAAATATAAACATTTCTGCCCTAATTTGCATTTCTCTGGGTTATTTTAAACTTTAGCATTTTTTGTTTACAAGGCTATTTATACTTTTCTTATTGAATTGTTGGCACTCTTAATGAATTTTAGATACTGGGCTTTCAATTTGTGTGTGTGTGTGTGTGTGCATGTGTGTAGTAAGTTTTTTCCCTAGGCTGTCATCTTTCTTTCTTTTATCTATGATTACTCTCTGCAGAAGTTTCATTCATTTTTATATACATAAAATTATAACCTTTACAGTTTATGAGTTTGGTGGCTTGCTTTGAAAAAGCCTTTCATAACCCCAAAATTAAAGCAGTATTCTAAATTTTCTTCTCCTGACTTCATAATTTTATTATTTTGATCTTTAACCTCTTTGGAAGAGGATGTGTATGTGCGTGCATGTGGGTGTGTTAAACATCTGTCTTTATACTTTTTTTTCCAAATGGACAGCCGTTTTTACCAGCGCCATTTATTGCATGGTGCATCCTTTCCTCATGAATTTGAAATGCCACCTTCATCATATTAAAGAATGTGTGTGTCTGCACGTACAGGCAGATACATCTATGTTGATGGTGTCTGGGCCTTCTGCTCTGCTCTGCTTATATACTGATCTCTTTCTTTTTCCTTTTTTTTTGGTACCAGGGTTCGAACTCAGTACCTTGTGCTTGCCAGGCAGACAGTGGAACCACTGAGCTAAATCCCCAGCCCTACCTGATCTCTTTCTAAGGAACTAGCACACTGCTTCATATACAGTAGCTTTATGGTGCGTTTTGCTATAAGCATGGAAAGTCCACCCTGTCATACTTTTCATTAAAATTGTAGTTTTCATGGTTATTCTTTCCACAATTTTACAGATTGGGCCTTCTCTACCCCCTGTTGAATTTAGGGCAGTAATAAAGTTAATAACTGCCTATGCTTACTGGATATTTTTCTGCACTGGGAATGGCCATAAGTATTTTATAGTTTACATTTATTATTTCATCATACAGCAACACTTCAAGGTTGGTACCAGTATCCTCTTGTATTGATGAGGAAAGTGAGGCTTATTCGTTGAGTAATTTGTACAGGCTACACTTCCAGACATTGGTAGAACCAGGATTCCAGCCCCAGTCCAGGTATTTGGAACCCCTTTTAGCAGTTGTACCAGATGTGTGGAATCTTCACACACCAGATGTGTCAGGATGGGTTACCGATGTTTCTCTGTGTCCTGCAGGTGGCATTGGCATAGTAGAGTGTTTATGTGGCAAAGTGGAAGATCTAACAAGATCTAAGGAGTTACACCCAGAGGAGCAAGGGTTGAAACATTTTTGAGCAAGGGGATGTGTTCCCATTTAAGACATGAGTCAAGGTGGGACCATGGTGTAAAATTTATCTGATAGGAAGGTGTGGAGAAATCATGTGTCAGGTGCTTTTCCTTATGCCATACACTATCTAACCCCATGTTCTGTTAGAGGTGGGTCCATGTGTGATTTGGAAGACAGTCAGCCCTCTGTATCTGTATTTCACATCTGGATTCAAGCAACCAATAACAACTTCTTCCATGGCAATTGTATTAGGTATTATAAATAATCTAGAAGTGTTTTAAAGTACACAGGAGGATTCCATAGGTTATTAGCAAATACTACATTGTTTGTTTTGGTAGTGGGGATCGAACTCGGGTCCTTGTGCTTCTGCACCAGGCGGCAAAACCACTGAGCTAAATCCTTGGCCCAGTCTTATACTACATTTTAATTTGAAGGACTAGACTATCTTTGCCTTGAGTTATCTGAGTTGGGTTGTCTAACCAGTCCCCTCTGGATCCCCAGGGATGGTTACACAAAGTTAACAGCCCTAGACATTAAGGGCTGACAGGAGAGGACACACAGAGAACTCTGGGAGCTTTCTACCTTTTGGTGTTCACTCTGGAGGAAGAACAGAGTGGAGAGAAGCGCTTAAACTGGAGCTTTATCTGTGATTGCCTGAAAGAGTCAACCAGACTGTCTCAGCCTTCGGTTTCCCTCAGCTGGTTCCCTCTAGACTCACGCTCTGTCTGATGCCTCCTGTTGGTTCTTAGGGTGAGCATCAGGAAAGTAATTTCCTTTGGAGAACTTTGAAGTTGCCTCCCAAACAGAAGGCCCACGGAGTTCCCACTGGGAGCCTTGGAAGAGTAATCCTATCTATTAGTAGTAGTATATTGATTTTGTGTGTGTAAAATGGACCCAGAGGCCTGTGACAATGAGTCCATTTGAAATTATAATTTAAAATAGCTAACAGAATTTAAATGATTAGATACTTAGTGCATTTCTCACATGCAATATAATTAATTGGCGGGGGGGGCAGGGTTCAGGTTTGTTTTTGTATCCTAAATTCTTTAATGCATCTTTTCTGCAACAATTACTAGTGTAAGTACAGGGCAAGTGAGATTTATAGACCTTCATTTTAAAAATTGCTTTATTGTTCACTTATTTATCAGTCCACATTGCCTAATGTCATATTACACAATAGAAAACACCTAATCAAAGACTGCTCACTTTTACTACATGGCAACACTCTTCATTTGTGAAAGACTAAAAGGATTTCTTTTAAAGTAAAAAGTAAATGAATAATTATTGTGTTATTTATTTAGCACATGTTTCTCAGGTCTGCAGTTACAACTGAAACATCTACTGGGTTCCCAGTCTCCCCACTGATAGTATCCATCTGATCACCGCCTAGCATTGCACTGGAATTATGGCCACATGAGGGCCTTCTGTGGCCACACCAGTGGTGACCTGGTGCCCGTGACCCTGAAGTCTTGGCCTGGCCGCAGCCAACCAGACTTTCCCTCATGCCCACAGCTTAGAGTTGAAGTCTGCTCACTCTGTTAGCCACTTTTCTCTACATTTCTTTTGAAATATACTTTGACTTCTTCCTTCCCATCCCCCCCAATACAACTGCCCTGGCATCCTGGCTTTTTCCATTCTTGACAAATGATCTGTCCTCTGTAACTGAAGCTTCACTGTGCTGATATCTGTTGAAATTAGACCTAGAATCTAAATGTGGCTTCATGAAAGTATGGGTGAGACATTTTTCTCTTCAAATAGTCTGTGATCCAGTGGCACCAAAAACCCAGCTATCAGTAGCTCCTCTACTGTAATGTTTGGGGGATTGGAATATGGGATAATATGTCTGAAAATGATTTAGAATTAAAAGTTCTATATCAGAAACAGTGTTGATTGGAATTTTTTTTTCCATTTAGGATGAAGTAATGTTCCCCACAACTACTACTTGCTTCCCCCAAACATAATGAACTGACTTCAACCTAATTGCATTTCTAATCATGTAAAAGGAATCATAAACCCTCCCTGTGCCTGCTCCAACAGCTACTTCTAATGAGGCTTTGGAACCCAAAGATAAAATGTTTCATTTATGCTGCATTGACTGAGTAACCCAAACACTTTGTATTTGGCCCTTTTTCTCTTCAAAATAATAATTAGGTCCTGAAACCACAGGAAATACAGGCCTGTGACCAATGTGACATGGTGATCATTTTGGTCGCACATGAAGGGAATGGAAGCTGCTTGGATAAATGGTTTGGCCAGATCCTGGCGAGCAGGGAGGGTGGCTGTGTGGCCAGACTCAAGGATCTGCAACCTGGTGGGCCATGGCCTGCACAGGTGGGATCAGTTCTTCCTCCTTGGCTCTAACTTCTCATCTGTCAAATGAGTAACCTTTAAGGTTCCTTCCATTCAGATCTTTTGTGACTTTGTCCACTGAGCCACAGGAGCTCACTGGGCCCATAGTCTTGGTGACTTTGGGGAGGTTTTGCTGCTCAAGGTGCCCACTAATTTGCTACTGCTAAGGTCCCTGCCCTCCCAACAACTGACCCAACTGCCTCTCTTCTTACAGTGACGCTGTGAAGAACTGAAAGGTTGCTGCCAAGTTACAGCTGAGGAAACAGAATGACAGACATGTAGTGATTGCCTATCCTCCAAGGTCAGGGAGGTAATTAAGAACATAGACTTTGGAGTTATTTCTTGGGTTTAAAATCTAATGAGCGGTGGGGACTCAGGCATGTTATTCCCTGTTCTAGACCTGAGTTTTCCTGTCCATAACATGCGACCATTAATCAACCACTTCTAGGGGGCAAGCATCAAAAGGAGAATTTAGCTGTCACTATACTGCGTGTGGTGAGCATGCCGGAGAATGAGAAGGAACACAGGTCTCCTGCCAGCACCCAACTTTTCATGCATTAAAAAAATGAAGAGAAGAAAAGGCATTTTCAGTAAATAGACCTGTTTATACTGTAGATATTTTAAGATGATTTTGGTCTGCATGGATTTGGTGTGCATTTTGTTGTAGTGTTGCAGGGTTTGTTGTTAATTTAAGCTCCCCTGCAACGGAAGTTTTTCATTTGTCTGGAAACTTGGAACTGTGTCATTCCACATCAGTGATACTAAAGGTCCTCCTAGACCAGTACCTCTCAGCTGGGGACAGTCCTGTCCCCCAAGTGATTTGGCGATATCCAAAATATTTTTATTGTAACTGGGTGTGGGTGGTGCTGCTGGCATCTAGCGAGTAGAGCCCAGGGATGCTGGGAATCATCTAGATACACAGGACAGTCCCCTGTCCAACATTGTGAACCATCAGTACCGGAGCCCCCTCTTATTCGTGGTTTTATTTTCTCTACTTTCAGTTACTCTCTCTTGACTTCAGTCCAAAAAATATTAAATGGAAAATTCCAGGAATAAACAGTTCTAAAGTTTTAAATTGCCCGCAGTTCTGAGCAGCGTGATGAGATCTCACAGCACGCTGTGACTCCTCTCCCCATCCAGCACGTTTACACTGTGTTCACCTCCTGCCCATGAGTCCTCCATAGCCATCTTAGGTATTATTTCTTGGTTGTGTTCAAGTCATCCTTATTTTACTTAATGAAGCCCTCAATCCACAAAAATAGTGATGCCAGTGATTTGGACTGGCCAAAGAGAAGCTGTAAAGTGTTTCCTGTAAGTAAAAAGGTGGAAGTCCTCAGCTTAATAAAAAAGTTGTATGCTGAGGTTATTAAGCTCTACAGTAAGAACAGATCCTCTGTCTGTGAAATTGGAAGGAAGAAAAAGACTGTGCTAATTTGGCTGTCATACCTCAAACCACAGAAGTTATGGCCCGTGCATGATAGTGCTAAGATGGAAAAGACATTAGATTTGTGGGTGGAAGACCTGAGCAAAAAAATGTGTTCTGATTGATGACAGGGTATTGCCCCAGAAAAGAGGATGACTTCCGCCAGGTTCTCCTGAAAGAAGACACCGAGACATTTACTGCAAGTGAGGGATAGTTACACAGATTCAGGAACAGGTTTGGACAGATGAGAACGTTCATATAATTTATGCAGTTATAATCTGTTAGTACTAGCTGTTGTTAAACCTCTTATTTCCTTAATTTATGGATTAAACTATCATAGATTTGTATGTGTATAGGAAAGTCATAGTATACAACGGTTCCATTTTAGCCTTACTTTTAAGCATCAACTGGGAGGTCTTGGATTGTATCCCTTGCAGATAAGGGGAGACTACCAAAGTGCTGCAGTTCAGAAGCCTTGCTCTCCATTATCCTGTTCCTACTTCCAGCTGTCTTTATCCCTTGTTGCCTAGTCACGTAAGTCTTCTGGAACAGGGTATATTTGTTTTCTAAAATATTTTGGCTTTTCATATGAATACTCTTCAAAGTCCAACCTGGATATAGTAGTGCACAACTATAATCCCGGCACTATGGGAGTCTGAGGCAGGAGGATCGTGAGTTCAAGCCCAGCCTGGGCAACTTAGGGATTTAGCGAGAACTTGTCTCAAAATAAATGGAAGAAGAAGGCCTGGGGATGTAGCTCAGTGTAGCTCAGTGTGAAGGCCCTGGGTTCAATCCCCAGTACCACTGAAAACTAGGACTGTTTCTCAAACTGTGTACGGATGAAGAAGTTGAAGAAGGGAACATTTCTGTTTTTTCACTTAGTTTGAAGTATATAAAACTTTGAGACCCAGTGAGAAATTTTTGTCAGTTTTCTTCTTTTCGACCAATATTATAATCCCCATTGATGTTTTAGATTCTGTGAGGAGTAAACAGTGGCCTGCTACACAAATATACTGTGTTTTTACTATATTTTAATTGCTCTTTTCCATACAAATACATTGCTTTTTATTATTACACATCAGTTCCTAGGGGAATTTTAATACTTGTTTTTAAACTATTCTATTTCTTTCAAATTGAATTAGCCTATTTAAAATGAACCATGAGTTCTTAAATGAATCCTTTAAGTTAGAATGGCATTGTGTTGAACTAATAAGGCTTGGAACTTTCTGCTATCGTTAATTGAAATAAAAACAAGAAGTTTTGTTTTAAATGTAAATTCTTTTAGATTCCAATTTTGCCAATATCCCATCCTTGGATATTAAAGTAAAGGGGAGTTGTCAAATAAATACAAGATTCCAAGTGCATTTGAATGTAAGGTGACAGTTTTTTTTTTTTAAAGAAATAGGTCCCATCCAATGTTTGGGATATTCTTACTATTAAAAAAATTGGTTGAGGGCCGGGGATTTAGCTCAGTGGTTTCACCACCTGCTGCGCAAGCGCAAGGACCCAAGTTTGATCCCTGGTACCAAAAAAAAAAAAAAAAATTGGTTGGAATTCTAATATAGCTGGTGCTCATTGTTTTTATTTGCTAAATCTGGCTACCTTAAAGATAGAACTCGGGGTGATTGGAAAATACCAGGAAATACACTCACATCTGACCATCTTCCCAGTGTCTTAGATGTTGTACTTTACAAAAGTGTTAAATAATAAATCTCAGTTATTTGCCATACAGAAGGAAGTATATTTCTGAAGGCAATCCAGAAAGTTTGTTTTACAGTAACATTTATTAGCCTTTAACAAATAACTTGAGCCAGGGATTTAGCTCAGAGGTTTCGCCGCCTGCTGCGCAAGCACAAGGACCCAAGTTTGATCCCCGGTACCAAAATAAACACAAAAAACAAATAACTTGAATAAACTCGGTAATCTTCTCTGTGATATTTGGAAGTGCCGCATTTGATTTGCTGCCTCCATTCTGGAGGAAAGCCTGGATGAGAGAGAGGATCCTTTTTATGAGCTGGCCTTCCAGGAATTACCTGGAATTTAAATGACATGATCAGACAGGATCTCAACTCTTTGCTGTTCATAAGTACAGTATTAGAATTTATTTTAGAGGCAAGGACCAGTTAACACATAGAACAGGTTGATTGTAATGTAATTAGATTAGCTTTAAAAAACAGCAAAACTTCTCATCCAAAACTTATTGAGGACACAGAATTCATGAGTGCAGAAAATGAGCACGCTGATAGAGGAGTCTTGAAGGCATCTTCCTCCCACTGTCCAAGTCACCTGTGTTTGTCTTTTGGTAGGAAAGCAGTGTCCCAGATTGTCAGCATCCTTACTGTTGGTGGTCTCAGAGTGAGTCCATTAGTGGCTAGTGTGGTAGTACACATGTATAATCCCAGCACTCTGGGAGGCTGAGCCAGGGGGATTAAAACTTTGAGCCCAGCCTGGGCAATGTAGCAATTGGGTGTGATGCTTTCTCAAAATTTTAAAGTGGGGGTGGGCTGGGCCCCTGGGGTCAATTCCCAGTTCGGGGAGGGGGTGAGATCATTGCAGAATCTTGTTGCCTTAAAGATGTTTCTGCCGCTGGGCTGTGGTCTGCTGACCATGTCTGTTTCCCTCTGCCCCCATCCCTGCTGCCCATCTCCATTTTCACCTGGTGTCCTTAGAGCTGAGATTGGCCTCTGCCGAGGACAGAGCCCCAGATGCGGGCAGCGGAGCCTGGTACTTGAGCCTCCGCAGTCTCCCCCAACACACAGCACCCTCTTGAGTCGAGGGAGGTGGTGCTGTGGGGCAGGAGAGCCAAAGTGAAGTGGTCCTGCCTCCTGGAGCCGTTCTGGGGACACCGGCTGCTTCTTGGGGCTTTGACCTTGTTCTTACGCCCCTAAGTAATACACCTACCTCGCTCTCCTGGCTCCCTGACATCGCTTCAGAATAAACTACCTGCACACCAGCCCTCATCTCCATTAGGTTTTTGGAAATACCTGAATTAAACACCCATTCTTTAGTTTTGAAGGGCTCCTGTGACATGGTGCCACACAGTAGGTGGCTCAAACAGTAGCAATTGAGTCGCTCAGTTCTGGGGGCTGGAAGGCCAAGATCAAGGCCTGGGTTTCAAATGGCTGCCTCATCATGTAGAGGGCACTCGGCACGCGGCCCCTGCCATCTCTTCTAAAGACACCAGTCACACCCGATTAGGGCCGACCCCATGGCCGACCACCTCTTTTAAGGCCCTGTCTCCAAATACAGTCACATTCTTGGGTGTGCTGGGGCTAGACCTTTAGCATATGGATCTGGAGAGGTTGCAGTTCAGCCCAGAACACCTGGGAATGAGAAAAAATTTGATAATTATGTAATATTTACTTGGCCTCCAGATTATGGCCTTTTCACAAAACTTGTCTGTTTTGTCTAAACTTTACCCACTCTGGAGCAGTGGGTAGAGGACATGGGTCTGTGAACTGGAAGGAAAAACAGTCATGGTCTTTGGCCTCTTCCTTTACCACACCTGCTGGAGAAGACCTGGCCACTCACCAGGCCGAGCTGTTACCAGGGGACAGTTCGGGCTCGTTTGAGATCAGATTTTTGGCACAGGTCGTAGACTTAAAAATGTAGGGGAAATTTGCTGCTTAATTTGAGTCCAGTTTCTTGTCCCTAAAGAAGTGGTTAGATTATGATGGCTATGGTTGAATCACATGATCTGTGGAACAGCTTCTGCCCTGAAACTCTCAGAGAGGCCAGTGTGGCCTGGGGAATGAACATGTGAGAGGTGGCAAGAAGAGGGGGAGATTTTATGGGAGAAATGAAGCTTCTTTCTGCCTCAGGGCCTTTGCATTTGCTCTTCTGCCTGGGACAGGCTTACATCAGATCTTCTCACTGTGACCTTGGTGCCCCATTAACACCAGCTCAGCTGTCACTGCAGGAAAGCCCTTGCCACCATCCACTCCACTGGTCATGCTTTGCCCTATTTTCAAGTCTGATTGCCGTTCATCACCATCTGAAATTAGAATTTTATGTGCACCCAGTGCCTGGAAGGTTACCTGCCGCTAGGTGTGCCGTGCATGTTTGGTAAATGAATAAAGACTGTGTCATGGGCTAGCAGTAGGTGAACTAGCTAAGATTTGGGGGTTTGGAAGGTCATTGGAGGCTGCCTCAGCCCTTTCCTCATGGTTTTTAAAAATCCAGGCTAGGGGCTGGGGATTTAGCTCAGTGGTTCCACCGCCTGCTTCGAAAGCGCAAGGACCCGAGTTCGATCCCCGGTACCAAAAAAAAAAAAAATAGCATGAAAAATCCAGGCTGTCACAGTTGACTCAGTCAAATCCATACATTTGCTAAGTGCTTATATGGACCATGCTGAGTAGATCTCAGGAACCAAGAACCAAAAATGGATCAGGCCGTAAAGAAATCATAGACCAGCTCCATGCTCCCAGTTCTTAACAGGGATGCCTGGATAGAATTCTAGATTTTCAATAATACTCTCTAACTGAACTTTAGCATTTTAAATTATGGATGTAATTTGAATGTATGAATTGTATAAATTCCATTATGAATGTAAGCCATAGACCACAGTAAAATTGGCAGATCTTGTAACTTTGCCGCTTGTAGAAATCTGTTTTCGTATCACATTACACTTGTAGCTATCTTGAAGTATTGTTTATACTCTTCATAATTTCAAAACTGCAGCAATGTCTTGACCTGCTCCTGAACTGTTTATTTATGTACTGACAGAGACACACATTACTGTATCCTAAATTTCTCTTTAATATTTTGAATAGCTGTATTTCAGTACAAAGCATTTCCTTGGTGATCATGTCTTTTATTTTAGGTATATAAAAATGTTAACCTGAGAAGGGGTCCACAGCTGTCCACGGGAGACCAAAAAGGAGTCGGGTGCACATAAAAGGTTAAGCACTCTGATAGAATTGTGTAGAAAGAGAGGTTCTATCGCCTCAACATAAATGGTGTTAGTGAAGGGTCCTGTCAAAAGTGATCTCCACCCGCTGTTCTGGGCTTGTTCTCCCCCATCTTATGTTAATTTCAGGACGGACCTTTTGTGAGAGACCCTTTTCTCAGAGTATGGTTGGAAAGGCACTCAGCTCATCAGGGCTGTAGGAGGATAATATTGCTAGCTTTGATGATTGTGCAGAAAAATCTTAGGACAGTTGGTCAAAACAAGTTTGTCTTGCCTTGTGGGAGGGACAGAGCCTTCCAAGTGATCTTTTGGTTAGGACCTTAATTAAAAGCAGCCTTAATTCACTTGTGGCAAGCGCTTATTAAAGGAAAATAACCATGAGCAAATCTATGTTGTAGACTAAAAACGGAGTATTCTGGTGGGCGCCAGAGGCTTGCGTTCTGGTGAATTTTGGGCAAAGGAGCCAAGAAACGTTGGACCGGTTACTTAACTGTTTGTGATCTCTGTAATTAGGGAGTGGATTGATCTCTAAGATCTAAGAATCTTTTGAAGACACTGGGATTTGTGACTTAATTAGATGTAGTGTAAACTTACGTTGAGGTGTCAAAACGAAGATGGACAATACCTCGGTTTATTTTCTCCTGTGCCCACTTAAATCTTAGGCCCGTTAGCAGTACCTAAATATATTCGTATTTTTTTTTATTATTAACAGGACTGTCTTGTTTGTTCTTTGCCTGTAAACTATTGAGAAAAGTCTAGAATTCTCCCAAAGTGCCTTGATTAAGTTTAGCTGCTGTACAGTAGAGGTGGATTTTTTTTGTTTGTTTGGGGTCCAGGTAGCTGAGGGTCCCTTCCCTGCCCTGACAGCCTGCTCGGTGCTGGGAGTTTGTAATAGGTGTGGTCATTGCTGGCTTGAATGCACTACGTGCAGCAGTGAGCAGAACCAGGATTTGCTCTTCAGCACTAGTGAAGGCACATGCATAGGAAGAGAGCCTGCGGTGGAGGGCATGGGGACCCTGGAGATTGACGGCTATAAACCAGGGCCTCGGAGAGGAGGGCACAGGAGCACAGCACCAGTGCCGAGACCCCTGCCACTCACCCAGGGGCACTGCCTGGCACCCAGTCGCAAATGGTGTGGGCCTGGATGTGTGGGTTCCTGCTGGATTATTTTAAGAATATTTCATCTGGGTGCAGTGGCCCAGGCCTATAATCCCAGCACTCTGGGAAGCTGAGGCAGGAGGATCATAAGCTCAAGCCTAGCTTGGACAACTTAGTGAGACCTTGTCTCCAAATTTTAAAAAATTAAAAGTGCTGGGGATATAGCTCAACGTGGAGGCCTGGGTTCAATATCCAGCAGCCCCCCAAAAAAAGTTTGGTGATTTTTATGCTCTTTGAAGTCATTTCATGATGCATCCATTTTACAGAGGAAGAATTGGAGGCCCAGGTTGGTTATAATGTGCCAAAAGTTATGTTAAAAAAAAAAAAAAATAGTAGTCAACCCAGAGTTTTTGTTGTGGGAGACATGAGTATTGTTTTGCCTTTTTGATTTGATAATGAAACCAGACCACTTTAGAATAATAAGTCAGAGAGGGTACCAAGCCAGTTTGCTAACTTTATGGTATAAAAGGGGGAGAACAATAAGAAGTACTAGAATTCATTGAATTGGTGAGCATAACATAATAAAGAAACACTGAAGTTAAGAATGGGCTGTTGGGCCAGGAATTTAGCTCAATGGTTCCAGCACCTGCCTTGCAAGTGCAAGGTCCCGAGTTCGATCTCCGGTACCAAAAAAAAAAAAAAAAGAAGAATGGGCTTTAAAGGAGCAGTTATATAGCAATAATAATAACCATTATTATTAGTACTACTACTGCTACTCTTTCCCGGCTTTCTTGTCCTTCCAACCTCCCCTGGAAAAAGAGACCTTTTCCAAACTAGGGAAAGAATTGTCTTTATGACAGAGGAATGTTTGGCTTAACTCTTAGCGTATTTACAGTAGAATGAAGAGTCTGGGCTTTCTTCCTCTGCTCTGTGTATTAGATGATTTCCCACATTAGTAGCCCTTTTGCCTCCTCCCATAACATTACCAGGCAGGAAGAGGAAGCAGAGGATGGAAGGAACACATTGCTTGTGATTTGAGCCACCAAATCCCAGTCAGGTTCTACTATGGGGATTTTAACAAAAGCATAAGAGTTGAGGCTATTTAGGGAATGGGAAAGTCTTTCATACGTTTTAAAATATCAAAAGTCAATATTCCCAGGCAGGATCTACTGCTGAGAAACAGAAGTCTCTTGGTTGGATATAGCCTATGTGGAACATTGAAACATCAGTCACTGACAGGTACAGGTGATGGATAATTTGAGCAAAATTTGGTGCCCTTTGAAATAGCATCAATTTAAAAGGAGATTTTCTTTCTTAATCCAGATGAGGCAGTTCTTGTTCTGATGCCTGATGCTGTCTGTCTGAAAGGGATCAGAATTGGTCGATGCAAATGAAGTTTGTAAATGAAACTAAGCAATGTAAACGTTAGATAATTTTTTAGAAAGGTTGTCATGTAGTGCTTATATATTGTTTTCCTGCTTAAGTCCCGCTGAAGTTGGTAAAGTGCATTTTAGAAGTGTGTTTTTGTTTAGTTAAGGAGAGTAGAAAGCCATTGAATTGGAGGAGCATCTAATATCCCGAAAAGGAAGAAAATTGACACTGCATTCTGAGTACCTGGGACCAAGTAAAACTGAAGCCGCTTCCATTAGGTGCATAATCAGCTTGATGTTAAAGAGGCATGGGAATTCTCTACTCCTTTCTTTTCTCCTCTGCACGGGTCAGGGAGCCAAGTCCGAGAGAAGTGGCTTGCACAGGGTCAGAAGGCACCTGCAGAACGCGTCCTCCTCCTCCGTGTCCACCTTCCCACACTGCCTGCACTCCAGAGCGGGGCCTGATTGTAAGATTTATTTAATACTGTGTGGCACTGGGACTATTTGTGATGGCGAATATTGCAGATCTGACTGGGTAATGTGATGTTTTTTATTTGCTTTAAGTTAACTTTAGCCTTTAGGGCGGTACAATGGAAGGGGCACAAAACTTGGACCAGAAGACCTGGGTTCAAGTTTCAGCTTTAACATTAATTTTGCTTAAGCAAATCCAAGGGCTCTGTTTTCTTAATCCATGAAATGGGACTGATAATTCTCTGAGCCAATGTACCTTACACAGTTGGGAAGGATTTTGTAAAAGGTGCAATATGCTATACGTGAATAAGGGTGTTCATCTCATGTCTCTAATGATGGGCTAAAAAGATATACTCATTTTCAAATTCTAGATACTCTAATTTGCATAATCTTACACATTTGCTTTCTCTATTTTTACTTTGTTAGTATTCTCTTTAGAATGTCTTCATGTTAGTCACAATCTGTCTCTCTGTCTTCCTGTTTCTTTCTCTCTTTCTGACTCTCTCATTTGATACTGGGGATTGAACCCAGGTCCTTCTCACCAAACTATATCCCCAGCCCTTTATTTACATTCATTCATTCATTTATTTATTTATTTATTTATTTTTGAGGCAAGATATCACTAAGTTTCCCAGGCTATGATTGAATTTATCATTCTCCTGCCTCAGCCTCCCAGAGTGCTGAGATGACCAGCAGGCACGACTATGCCCAGCTATTGTATCTCTCTCCGTCTGGGCCTCGTGTCCAGTGTACAGACTTACAGCCTTACCAGCATTTCGGTTCATTTGTCCCTTAGCATATTTGAAGTTTTTTATTTTCCATTTATGAAGGCAGCTGCATCTATATGTATGTTGGGAGAATCCCAGCGCCCTCTTCACTGGGAATGGAGGTCGGAGGATAGTTTGTGGTACAATCATCATCTTACAACACGCCACTTGGCACAGCCTTGGCAGCAGTTTGATAATTACACTCTTTAGTTCTTCCATGAATATAACCATTCTGGGCGATTTGGGCACCAGAGTGGATTTTTAGGCATGAATCATCTGGTTAAGTTAGCCAGATAATTGCCAGCTGTCTTCTTTGCTCTCAGCTCTGAAGACCCCAGCCTGAATAATTGTCTTCTGCTTACTCATGCAAGCCAGTTGCCCACTTCCATTTTCAAACAAAAACTAACTGCATATTCAAGTGGTGCTTTAATTGAGCTATTCTTGTTGCTGATTCAGAGACCGCCACCCCTTGCCAAGATCAGGACCCATTAATTTCATTGACTTGGGGGCTTCTCTTGACTATGGGGGGTATAGGAAAAGGGATTTGGAAGTTGATGGTATGAGGTTTTATGAAACATTTGAAACTTATCTCAAATTCTGACCAAATATTTTTCTACTAATTTTCCTAACTAAATGGAAACTCCAGCTGTATAAATAATGATTTTTGTTTGAAAATATTTCTTCCCTTGTTTTTAGAACCATCGGGGGAATTAAATTATAAATAAGTAGCAGTAAAGCCCTACTTTGTCAACGTGAAACGGAATGCAGAATTGTGCACATTTTGATGCAAGTTCCAGGATGTAGAGACCAAACATGAGCATGGAATGATGGAGCCAGCTGCCCTTGAGGGGGGAGGAACAGGCGGGCTCAGATGTTTCTTTTTTCATGTTTCATTTTATTTATTAGTTTCTTTGCTCGTTTCTCAGATCTGATTTTAATACTGCAGTTCTTTCCATATATTCTTCCAGATGCAATAGCATACCCTTCTGTAAGCATCTTCTCCCCCATTTTCTCTTTGCAAAAAAAAGAATTCACATTTCATTTACCTCACAGACCATCTTACTTAAGCCTATATAAGGTGTCTTGAATTCATCTTTTCCGTAAGGGGTAAGGGATTCTATGCCTCCTTTCACAGATACTTAACACATTTTGTGGCAGGTACATTGCTACTGAAGAAATTGTAATGATTCTTTAGCTCCGTTATCCAGAAAAATTATAAAAACTGAGGTTAGCAGTGTCAACATCATCTGACTTCAGACATTTTTCCAGAATGTTCAAAGGAAGCAGAATAGTGTGGATACTTACTTTAGCCCTAACCTTCTTCCAGGGAAGGCAGTTGTCACTACAAAAGTATCCATCAGTCCAAGTCCAGTTCGAAGAAAGGAGAGAGTTAATGATTCGCTATTCTGCCCTTGGCAGGCTTGGCCCCATTTTCTAAGGCTTCTTGGGAGAAAGTTAGTGGTACCAGCAGAAAACAGCCTTTTTTCCCACTTAGGTTCGGTCTGCACTCTGCAACCCAGGAGAAGTTTCCTTTCCATAATGATCCTAAGTGTTGATAGGTACGGCCTCTGTGAAAACCTCATTAAGAATGACTTACTCTACTTTGGAAGGGGCGGTCTTGGTCTGGAGCCAGCAGTGAAATATCGGTACTGAGGAGCCTAGACCTTTTTGCTGTAACTCTGGTTTCCAGATTTATTGAAGTCCACCCCTGCCAGGAGTAAATTCCGCAGACGTCTTGAATGGAGACACGTACAGATGGTTAAGGGGAGAGAAAGTGATGGAGATGATGCCCCAGCCCGCTGTGGACAGATGGGTAGCACCTGCAGGGGTGAGGACATCCTCCAAGAATCCACTTTTGTGTTATTGTGTCAAAGCATATATAACATCTAAACTTACCACTTTGACCATTTGTAGGTGTACAGTTCAGCAGTGCTAGTTAAATGTAAAATGTTGTGGAGCCATCACCACTGTCCATATCCAGAATTTTTTCACCATCTCTAATAGGAATTCCCCCTTCTGTCCAGCCCCTGCTAGCCTCTTCTCTGTTTTCTCTCCCTGGGAACTTAACTATTCTAGGTAATTTATAAAAGTAGAATCATGGAACAGTGTGTTCTCTGTGTGGCTTATTTCATTTAGCACAAGGTTTTCTGGTTTTGTCCATGTTGTAGCAAGTATCGGAATCTCCTTTTTGGTGACTGAATAATATTTCATTGTGTGTACAGACCCCATTTTGTTTATCCGTCATCTAGTGATGGGACTTACAGTGTTTCCATCCTTTGGCTATGGTGGATAACACCGCAGGGATCTGAGTCCCTGTGTTCAGACTGTTTTACATTTCCCACCAGCTGTAGGCAGAGGTGAGGGTTTGCTCTGACCGCGCTAAATGCCACCCACCTGGCCTCTTGGGCATCACTGGGCCTCCTACCATTTTTGCACTTTGTTGGGGTCTCCCTGCCCCGCCATGTTGGCTTTGTTTTGCTGTTGACCTGGTTGGCTGGCCCGGCCTGTCTCTGAGGTGTCAGTGGGTTGTCTGTGGCTGTGCAGTTCCAATCCGTGGCTTGTGTCCTCTAGCATCTAGGGGACCCTGCATGGCACCATGCGACCCTGGCTGCTCCAGGAAGTCTGCCTTCATCTCTTCACCTCCCAGTCACTGACTCCATCATAGCTGCAGCTTCATCTCAATGAAAAGCTCATCCTGCTCTTCCCGCCCAGTGGTAGGCACGTCACAGGTCAGCTGTTATTTCACCTATCATCTTGGTAACTTCAGTTAATACTTTTTGTTCCTTAAGGCAAAGTTTAGAATGATGTCAGCTTCTTAATAGCTTTTATCTCTGTAATATAAAAAGAGATGGAGCAAAAAAAAAAAGATGGAGCAAAGTTTAGAACTATTTGAAGGATTTTTAACACTTTGAATTAGTGGTTGTGTGATGGACACGATTCTCTGCATTAACCAACGTAGACAAAGCCTTCTGTGAGCATTCTAATAATCATTTTTAGACACCAAGCCTTGTTTATTTGTGTTTGTTTTGTTTCTGCTCAGCCTTGGAAACGTAGGCAGCAGGTAGCCCATGGGCACCATTATCTTCTTTTGGCAGATAAGGAATGTGCAGTGTGTCTGTCAGCAGGGAAAGCTGGACCTGCCCAAGGTTGCTGTTGAGGTGCGGTGGGGAGCAGGGTCCCTGTCCCCCTTTCTGTGACTCAGCTGCTGCTGGCCCCTCATCCATATTCTCTTCATGGAGTTATGTGTTGGTTTCTCCATCCCAACTTCCCTGGAGCTTACCCTGTGCAAGATACACACTTCTTCACCTGAAATCCCCAGTTAGAGATTATTGACCTTTTTTTGGAAACTGTAATGCTTCAAATAGTGTGTGAACTCCAGTAGCATTATTGCCTCCATTAACTATTGGGCAGTTAATTGCGTGTGTCTGTATTGCTTGTCTTTCATGAAACTAAAGGTTATTTATTTTACTTTGTTTTTCCTATTGAGTATTTTATCACTGTTTAGCTTTTTTAAGTGGTAGCCTGGTCTGCAGTCTAGCTAGGAGTATCTCCCAGCTTCGCAGACTGCAAGCGTTTGAGAGGTAAATCTTTCAGATCAGCAACCCATTACATCTCGTGCATCATAGGTACAAATCACGTATTTATAATGATTTTTTTTTAAATTCTTAAGTTCTATTATTGATACATTTTAGGTATACAATACATTTACATTTATCATTGCTTATTTGTACCTGTACATGATATATCTTGGTTTTTATTTTTTTCCCCATTACCTATGCACCTTTCACCCCCTCCACCCTTCCCTATTTACATAGACATCATTTCCATTTTTTTTTTTCTTTTCTCATAATTTTTACTTTCCCTTCTTTCCTCTCCCCTTCCCCTCCCATCAACCCTACCTCTTTGGACCTTTTTTCCTATTTCAAATTATCAGTTATTCATTTCAATCATTTTAACCCTTGTTTACACTTTCAGTTTCTCACACTGGAGAAACTATCCGATATTTACACTTGTGTCCTATTTCACTTAAGAGTATGGCCTCAATATGCATCCATTTAGCTATAAATGTCTCTAGTTTCTCATTTTTTATGACTGAGTAGTACTCCATTTTATAAAAAAACACATCTTCTTTATCCAGTTTCCAGTTGATGGGGACTTGGGCTGCTTCCAAGCTTTAGCGATTACAAACTGTGCTGCTATAAACATGGGTGCACATATATCGCTGTGGTATGATTCTTTTAATTCTTTTGGGAAGATACCCAACAGGGTAATAGGTGGGTCAAATGGGACCTCTAGTCCTAGTTTTATGAGGTATCTCTATACTGACTTCCACAGTGGTTGCACCAGTTCGCACTCCCATCAGCAATGGAGAAGGGTTCCTTTCACTCCACACCCCCACCAGCATTTGTTATTGGTTGATTTCTTGATAGCAGCCATTCTTTCTTGGGCGAACATTTTTTCATATATTTGTTTCCTACTTTTACTTCTTTGAGAAATGTCTGTTCATTTTGGATGCCCATTTTTGAATTGGGTCTTTGAATTTGGGAGATCTGATTTTTTTCAGTTCTTTATATATTCTAGATAGTAGTCCTTTGGGGTACAGCTGCTAAAAATTTTTCCCCACATTGTAGGTTGTCTGTTAGCTCTGTTGGTGCTTTCTTTTATGATATGGTGTTTTTAGCACAGAATTTTTTTTCTTTTTTTTTGTTTTTTTGTACTGGGGCTTGAACTCGGGATCTTGTGCTTGCAAAGCAGGCACCAGCACCACTTAGCTAAATCCCCAGGCCCAAGCACAGAATTCTGTTTTTCAATGCAGGTACAGAGTTGTTGCTTTAGACATTAAAGGTTCATCTACTCCAAAGGCTCATTACTTTGAAAAATAAAGACAGCTAGTATCTAGCAGAATTCCCAGTGGACCCTCACAAGTAATTTTTCTTTCTTTTTTTTTTTAATGGGTACATTTTAGATATATAGTGGTAACATTCATTATAGGGAATTTGTAGCTATACATGATACATCTTGCTTTTTTTCCCATTCCCCTCCCCCCCTTCTGTCCCTCTTCCCCTCCTTATTTACAAAAGCTTTGTTTCCATTTTTTTCTACTTTTTTTCCTTGTCCTTTCTTTCCTTTTGACCTCCCCCCTCCCTTGTTCCCCTTCTCATTTAAACATTTTCTTCCTGTTTCCCAATATCTGTTCTACCTTTTGGTCCTTATTTATATTTTCAGTTTCTCATACCAGAGAAACAGTGTGGTATTTAAATATATGCATCCAATTTATTTCACCTAAGAGTATGGTCTCAAGGTGCATCCATTTAGGTAGAAATGTCTCAAGCTTATCCTTCTTTATGCCAGAATAGTACTCCATTGTATTAGGAAAAAACCACATATTTTTTATCCATTCATCAGTTGATGGGCATTTGGGCTGTTTCCAAGATTTCGCTATTACAAACTGTGCTGCCATAAACATGGATATGCATATATTGCTGTGGTATGATGCTTTTAATTCTTTCAGGAAGATACCAAGAAATAGAATCACTGGGTTGAATGAAATCTCTCGTTTTAGTTTCTTGAGAAATCTCCACACTGATTTCCACAATGGTTGCACCAGTTCTACACTCCCACCAACAGTGGAGAAGGGTTCCTTCTCCCCCATAGCCCCACCAGCATTTGCTATTGGTAGGTTTCTTGATAATAGACATTCCTTCTGGAGTGCGATGGAATCTCATTGTTGTTTTAATTTGTATCTCTTGAATGACCAGTGATATTGAACATTTATTCATATATTTATTTGCTGTTTGTACTTCTTCATCTGAGAAGTGTGTTCATTTCAGATGCTCATTTTTGGATTGGGTCTTTTTAAATTTGGGGTCTGATTGTTTTGAGTTCTTTATATATTCTAGACATTAGTCCTTTGTCTGAGGAACAGCTATCAATTTTCCCACATTGTGGGTTGTCTTTTCACTCCGTTGGTGGTTTCTTTAGCTGTGCAATAGGTTTTTAATAAGATGAGGCCCCAGTTGTTGTTTCTTCGTGATATTTCCTATGTGATCAGGGTTTTGTTCATAAAGTCTTTGCCTACACCAGTGTCTTCAAGAGTTCTACCTATTCTATCTTCCAGTAGATTTAGTGTTTCTGTTTTAATATTTAGATCTTTGATCCATTTCAATTTTGGTTTAGTGCAAGGTGAAAGATATGTGTCTAATTTTAATCTTCGGCATGGGGAAAACCACTTTTTCCAGCACCATTTATTAAAGAGACTTTCTTTCAGTGAAGGTATTTGGCTTGTTTGTCAAAGATAAGGTGCCTGTGTATGTTTGGAGTTGTTTCTGCATCTCTAATCTGTTCCATTGATCATTGAGTCTGTTTTTTTGCCAGTGCCATGCTGTTTTTATCACAGTAACTTTGTAGTATAATTTCAACTCAGGGATTGTGATGTCCCCTGCCTTGCCTTTGTTGCCTAGAATTGCTTTTACTATTCTAGGTCTCTTCTGGTTCCAAATGAATTTTAGGATTGTTTTCTCTAATTCTGTGAGATATGCTTTTGGAATTTTGATCAGGTTTAAATCATTCCATTTTTACTATATTGGTTCTTCCTGCCCAAGAATAAGAAATGTCATTCCATTTTCTGATATTCTCTTCAATCTCCTTTTTCAGAGTACTGTAGTTTTCAATATAAATAGCCTTTACTTCATTAGATTGATTCCTAGGTATTTCATGTGTGTGTGTGTTTGTCTGTGTGTGTGTGTGTGTGTGTAAGGTACTGTTTCCCTAATTTCTCTCTCAGTGAGTTTGTTATTTGTGTACAGGAATGCTATTGATTTTTGAGCGTTGACTTTGTATCCAGCTATGCTAATGAATTTGATTATTAAATCTAGAAGTCTTGGTGGACTTTTTGGGGTCATCTATGTAGAATATTGTGTCATCCATAAATAATGATAATTTTACTTCTTCCTTTCCTGTCCTTATTCCTTTTATTTCTTTCTCTTGTCTAATTGCTCCAGCTAATGTTTCCAGAACTGTATTGAATAGGAGTAATGATAGTGAACATTTTTGTCTTGTTCCTGATTTTAGAGTGAAAGCTTTCAGGTTTTGTTCATTTAGTATGATATTGGCTGTTGGTTTATCATAGATGGCTTTTATCAGGTTGAGATAAAGACCATCTATACCAATTCTCTGTAGAGTTTTTATCATGAATAGGTGTTGGACTCTTGTCAAATGCTTTTTCTCCATCTATGGACATGATCATACGGTTTTTGTCCATGGTTCTGTTAATACAATGTATTACATTTATTAATTTGTGTGTGTTAAACCATCCCTGCATCCCTGGGATGAATCCTACTTGGTCATGGTGTATAATCTTGATGGTTTGCTGCATTCTTTTTGCCAGTATCTTATAGAGGATTTTTTCAACTATGACCTTTCGGGAGATTGGCTTATCGTTCTCTTTTTTGGTTGGCTTATTCTCTGGTTTTGGTATCAGGGTAACGCTTGTTTCCAGGAATCAATTTGGCAGTACTGCTTCCCTTTCTATTTCATTAGAGTTTGAGAAGTAGCAGCATTAGGTCTCTCTAAATTTCTTGTAGAATTCATCAGTGAATCAGTCAGGGTCTGGCCTTTTCTTTGTTGGTAGGTTTTTAATTACATCTTCAATTGCACTGATGTACTGGTTTATTTAGAATTTTTATATCCTCGTGATTCAGCTTTGGTAATTCATGTATCTAGGAATCTGTCCATTTCTTCTGTGTCTTCCATCTTAATAGAATACAGCTTCTCAAAGTATGTTTTGGTAATCTTTTGGATTTCTACAGGATCTGTTTTGTTTACTCCCATTTCATTCCTAATTGAATGGATTTGAGTCTTTCTTTTTTTTGTTAAGGTTGGCTAAGGATTTGTCAATTTTATTTAATCTTTCAAAGAATCAACTCTTCAACTCATTGATTCTTTTTATTTTTTAGTCTCTGTTATATTAATTTCTACTCTGATCTTTGTAATTTCCCCTCTAGTGTGAGTCTTGGGCTTGACCTGCTCTTCTTTTTCTGGAAGCTTGAGGTTCAACATTAAATTATTTGAGGTTGCTCTTTTTCTGATACGGGAATTCACTGCTATAAATTTCCCTTGTAGAATTGCTTTCATTGTGTCCCATAAGCTCGATATGTTATATTGGCATTATCATTTAATTGTAGAAACTATCTAATTTCTTCTATAATTTCATCTGTCACCCATTGGTTGTTAAGGAGGGTGTTGTTCAATTTCCATGTGTTTATGAAGTCCTTGTGTTTATTTTGCCATTGATTTCCAGTTCATTCAACTGTGGTCTGATAATACACACGGGATAATTTCAGTTTCTTTGCATTTACTTAAATATGTTCTATGAGATAGTATGTGGTCTGTTTTGGAAAATGTCCCGTGTGCAGCTGAGAAGTGTATTCTGATGTGTGGTGAAACACTCTCTAGACATCTCCTAATAAGTCCATTTGTTCAAAGTTTGGTTCAGTTCCAGTATTTCTTTGAATTTTTTGCATAGTTGATCTGTCTATGTGTGCCAGTGGGGTATTGAATGCCTTTATTACAATTGTATCATTGCTTAATAGATTTTTCATGTCCGTTAATATTTGTTTTATATAGCTGTCCACATTGGTATTTGGTGCATATATACTTACGATTGTTATATCTTTTTGTATTTTTCCCTTTACAAGGATGTAGTAACATTGTTTGTCTCTCTTGATCAGTCTTGGCTTGAAAGCCACTTTGTCTGCAAATAAAATAGCTACCTTTGCTTTTTTTTTCCCAGGTTCCTTTCACATCAAGTATTTTCTCCATCCTTTGACTTTCAGTTTGTGAAGTTCTTTTTGAATCAAATGTTTCTTGCATGCAGCATATTGTTGGGTCTTGCTTCTTGATCCATTCTGACAGTCTCTTTCTTTTGATTGGTGAGTCAAGACCATTTACATTGATGGTTATAACTGATATGTATTGACTTATCCTTGTTATGTTACCTTCCTGTTGCTGGTTCTTCTTTTTTTCCCCCTCTGTTTAATTGCTTGCCTTGCCTGGCAGATTCATTCTGTTGGGGTTCATGAAGTTATAGACCTTGTTATCTCTTTCTAGAATGTCCTTCAGAACATTTTGGAGTGCTGGTTTGGTAGCAGTTAATATCTTCAGGTATTCTTTGTCATGAAAGTATCTTATTTCTCCATCAGTTGTGAAAGGTAATTCGATGGGGTACATCAATCTGGATCGGAAGTTGTTTTCTTTTAGGGATTGAAATACTTGCCTCCAAGCTCTCCTTGACTTAAGGGTTTGTATTGAGAAGTGTGCTGCGATTCTCATGCACTTTCCTTTATAGGTGATTTGTTTCTTTAACAGCTTTTTTTTTTTGGTACAGGGGATCAAACTCACACCTTGTGCTTGCGAGGCAGGTGGTGGAACCACTGAGCTAAATCCCCGGCCCTTAACAGCTTTTAATATTCTGTTCTTGTGTTGAATTTCTGGAATCTTGACTATTATATTTCTTGGAGTAAATCGTTTTTTTTATCATGGCTAATCGGAGTCTGTGTGCCTCACTTTTCTGTATGTCATATTCTTTTTCCATGCTTGGGAGGTTTTCTGTCATTACATCTGTGAAAAGGTTTTTTATGTCATTTGCGCTATCCCACCCGCTTTTTCTTGGACTCCAATCAATCTTATGTTATTCTTTGCATCATTTGCCAACCGTTGGGTTGATTTTTCCTGGTTCCTTGCTATTTTTAGGAAATCTTCCATTTCTTGGTTGCTAACTATAATCCTGTCTTCTGTATTTGATATTGTATCCTTACATGGGGTCATTCTGCTGCATATACCTTCAGTGAAATTTTTAATCTTCTGGATATCTGTTTGGATCTGTTTCATGGATTCCATTTCTCTCCTGTGTTGGACATTCATGGTTTCCATCATTTTCCTAAGCTCCTCTGTTTTGTTTTTGTTTTTCGTTTTATCTGCTTTAGAGTCACCAACCATGTCTTTCATTGTGGTCACTATTCTGTAGTTATCTCAGAGATTATTTCTGATTTGATTTTTTTCTAGAGCCTCCTTTATCTGCTTTGTTACCTCCACTGTTACAACTTCAAGAGAGTCCAGGTTGGATGGGTTTTGAATTATTCCACCTCATTGCTACCTCATTGCCCACCTCATTGCCCCCTCATTGTTTGCCTTTAGTGGGCTGGAAGTCTGGAGTTGCATCTTGCTTAAGTATTCATATTCTCTCTCTCTCTCTCTCTCTCTCTCTCTCTCTCTCTCTCTCTCTCTCTCTCTCTCTCTTTAATTCCTGCGTTGATGCTTGTAAATTGCTTATGGAAGATAGCTTTATTGCTAGTATTTGGAACCCTTAGGAAATTACTACTTCTCAGAGATGCCTTCCAGGTGTGGCTGGCATTTGGGTTTTGAGTCTGTTGCAAGATCCTACCTCTTCAGTTTATTGGAGATGGGAAGTTGTTGCCCTTTTGGCCAAGCCTCTGGTTGTTTGGCACTGCCATATAGTCTTGTTTATGATCCTTAGCCAATCTCAGTCTTGGTATACCAGAAAAAACAACTGATTAGAACAGTTATGTCACCTATACAATCAGCAATAATAATAGCATCAAACACAGCCTAAAAAATGACAAACTGGTATTAATTTGCCACCTTTAACCATATGAACTATATTTATGGTTACATTAATCTAAAACAAATCAGGAAATTATATACAATAAATATGCCCCTAATATGGTGGTTTTACCCTTAAGGGAGAAAATTTTAAAGGCATTAGGAGGAAAAAATAGAGAAATAGAAGAGGAAGAGATTAGAAGCAAGGCTGGAGGACCAAGGAAGATTACACAAACTTTGGGAAACTGGTGCAGAAGACAGGAGGGAAAGAGAGAGGGAAGAAATAAAAACAAGAACAGAGCAGAACAACAAGAAAACTAGAAACAATGTTCACACTCATATAAAAGCAAGAACAATCAAGAAAAAAAGAAAACAAAACCAAAAAACAAGAAAAGAGAGGAAGAAAAGAAATCCACTTCAGGGTGTGTCTCTGCTGTCACTAGTTCGAAGAGTGGGCAGACAGAGCTCAGACCCATGTTGATTAATCCCAGCAAGCCAGCTGTAGATTTATGCCAGGGTAATGAATAATAATCCTAGCAAGCCTGCACCTTCAGTTCCACTGAAGTTCAGGCTGGTTTCTGTCTGTGAGGCTGGAACCTGATTTGTTCAGCCTGGGATACTCCATGTACCTCCTGCCAGCTTGAACTTGGCTCCCTGCTGGCCTGAGCTCAGCTCCTTGACCTCCTGTGGTCTTGAACTTAGTTCCCTCTCACCCTTACACCAAGTGCTGCTAGATGGAGCCAGCCCACAGCTGCCCTGAGTTTTGAGCTCAGTTGGCCCCTCTCCAGGATGGCTACCAGCCAATCACCCTTTCCTGGTGGATGTCTAAACCCAAATAACTCACCAGTCACTGCAGTCCCCTGTATCCACTGTTCGGTTCCACTGGTATGTTTCTCCATGGAGGCCTCTGTGGTTGCCACTAGTCACTCACTATACCTCAGCATGTTCGGGCTGCCACTTCCACTCAGTCTCCGTTCAGGGAGAAAGTGCCGCTTGCCACCTCCTTCCCTATGGGCTTCAGTTCTTGCTTCAGATCCTTGCTGGGTCTCAGGGACCCACTTTCCTCATTCTCTTCCTCACATTGCTATGTTCCAGTGTGTGGACACCAAATCTTGGAGAGGCTGTTTCTCTGCTGTTCACCACTCTTGCCATCTTCCCAGCAG
Organism: Heterocephalus glaber; assembly: GCF_053883595.1. Lineage (NCBI taxonomy): Eukaryota > Metazoa > Chordata > Mammalia > Rodentia > Bathyergidae > Heterocephalus > Heterocephalus glaber. The sequence goes on from NW_028258315.1 coordinate 19,262,633, forward strand.
CCTAGCTTACTTTTCCTTTAAACTTGCATTTCTTTTAAAGAGAAAACTTGACATTCCAGCTAGATGTTAGACCTGCCAAGCTCATGTTCCCGAGTCAGAGAATGAATTCTGAGGAACAACAGAGATTAAGAGTAGGAAAATTTATTGGGGATAGGAATAGCTTCTGGGGGTGGAGGGTCCCTGAATGGCTTGCCAACAAGCCCACTTCTCTCAGAAAGTTTTATAGCGCCTTACAATTAGTTTCTTCCTCTATTAAAAGTCAAGTTGCAGGTCTGTTGCTCTTTATTTCCCTCTGCATGTGTTCCCCGTCCTCCCTGTATCCGGAAGGAAATGGAGGAGAGCAGTGTTGCTGCTCTGTGCAGTGGTGCACACTTGTACACATCCTCGTGTAGAAGCAGGGTCTTCAGAAATCTTATGTTGAGAACAATGATGGCAACAAGGACAGAGAAAACATTTATTCTTAGCCTTTCACGTCAAAGCTTTATTAGAAGTCTTGGGACAAGTTGCACACCAAAGCAGTGGTCGTGGAGAGTTCCTGGTGTCATAGAAAGGTGTGGCAGATGGGAACGAGGGCCCCTGGGCTTCGGGTCTGGTGCTGTGCCCATGTTTTGTCTGTGTGTCCCCAGGTTTCTGTCACATAGCAGGCTGCAGTGCATGCCTTCGCTGCTCAGCTGCACTGGCCCTGGCGATCCTTGGGCCCTTCGACCAATCCCAGGCTTGTGGGTCTCAAGCTCTTCCTCATTCAAGGTGACCAGTGGGAGCAGAACATGGTGAGTTCTTCCTGCCACATAGGAATTCTTATTCTTAGAGACTGACTAGTGTTTGCCTCATCTTCCTTTCCGAGATTGCCCGGCTTTGGAAAAATTATTCTTCCTGTGGTATCCACCTGTGATGGTTCCAGGGCCTTCCTCAGATACTCAAATCTGCAGTTGCTCAAGTTCTTATATAAAATGATCTAATATTTGTACATCCTCTGCACACTGTACTTTCCATCATCTCTGGGTTACTTATAATGCCTATGCAGTGTACATGCTGTGTAAATAGTTACTGTTTTGCTAGGGGAAAGGTGATAAGAAATGTTGAATAGATGCCATTTTCTTTCTCAGGTATTTTCAGTCCTGTTGGTTGAATACATGGTTGTGTATTTTCCCCACTTCCTAAGATACATATTTTTCTCTTTTTACATACAAATCAGCCTTGGATCCCCTACATTTGCTAATGAGACTGTGATACATCTTGCGATCAGTGTCTCCTTACAACCAGAGAATTTGCTTTCTCACTCTTGGAGGCACTTATAACACAGTAGTTAAAATTCAGGTATTAGAAAGTCTTGAGTTTAACTAAGCTGTAATCATGGTATTTAAGGAGGCTGAGGCAGGAGGATTGAAAAATTGAAGGTAGCCTGGGCAATTTAGTAACCTAACAAGATTCTGTCTCAAAGTAAATGAAAGAGTGCTGGGGATGTAGCTCCGTGTAAAGGTCCTGGGTTTAATCCCTAGTACCACCAAAAAAAAAAATATATATATATATATATATATATGTCTTGGATTCAAGTCTCTAAAATATATATATATCTTGGATTCAAGCCTCTACTTTGCCACTTTCAGGCTGACTTTAAGTTTCTCGTCTATGACTTAGAATTTTAAGAAAGATGAAATGGTGCGGTTTAGCACATATTAGATTAATATGTATCAACTGTAGTTGTTTTCATGAAATTACTTCACCAAAATGTAGGGGCTTACCCTTGAAGGGTCAGGAGTACCTGCTTGATACATGCAGTGGTGATGGAATCATTGCTAACCCTGAAGTAAAATACCTGCTTCCAACTAGGAAGCCAAAAGTGAGATTTGTAATACACACTGTTATTTTTGCTTTGCAGTACCAAGGGTTGAACTCAGAGCCTTTGCATGACCTACTTCTTTGGACCTTTTTATTTTTTGAGACAGGCTCTTTCTAAGTTGATTGACCAGGCAGGACTTGAATTTTGATTCTCCTGACTCAGCTTCCCAGAATTCTGGGATTTACAAGTGTGCTCCACCACGCCTGGCTCCCCTGTATTATGTTTGATGGGATAGCTTAATACTGAGAGGGAAGCTAAGAAGTCAAAAGTAAAAACAGGTACATCTTAACAAAAAGCAGCTGTATGAAACACCACCTATTTTCTCCATCTTGGTGCACCCACCTTAGACCCAGAGGTGCTTGTTTTTAAAATTGTTTTTCTTGGGTATTAGCAGGATGGCAGTGTAACAAGTTTGATGAACATATCAGCCCGTGGCTTGTCACAGAACGGAAATGGGTCCTCAGAGCCTAGGAGAGGGAAGAACCTCCACATTGTCCTAGTGTGCTCAGCCAGTCCTTGGGGTGCTGCAGCTGTGACAGATGGGGAAAGGGCACTGCCTCTCTTGGAAGATTTCTTGCCCAGGGAGCAAATGAGCTAGGCATCCTGCATTATGAGGGAGAGGGAGTGAATACAGACAGATACAGATAGAGCCCATAAATCTTTTTTTTTTTTTTTTTTTGATACGGGGTATTGAACCCAGGACCTTTGCACTGAGCTACATCCCAAAACTTTTTTTAATTTTAAGACATAGTCTCACTAAGTTACTCAGATTGGGCTTGAACTTTAGGCCCTTCTGCTTCAGCCTCCCAAAGTGACCATTTTGCTTTTTATCAGGCCACTTCCTCCCTGTCCCTCAGTATGGGAACATAGTCAAAACCCCAAGCCCCTGCTTGTTGTGCTTGGACCTTTAACCTTGAGCTGTTTTGAAGGCAGTTCATGACTGCACCAGACTGAGACCCCCAACAACCTTGGAATTCTACCCCCACCTCACCCTGAAATGACTGATTTCTGCTGATCCAGCTCCAAGGATAAGGGCCAGGCTGCAGTAGAGAATTTATTTTTCTCTTATGTCATCTTGTACAGAGACTGCTGTACAATCAGGAATCAGACATTGCAGGGATTGAGCCATGAGGTCATTGTGTCCATGAGCTGGGTTACAACACATTCATTCATTATAAACAATCACTGACAGTCATCACCATAATTTATTCCTGCCAGTAGATTGGGTTTTTGAGTGACAGTAAGCTTTTGGAATCAAGCAGCCTGGAGCTAAGTAGTTCAGACTGCTGGAAAAGACCTGTGTGCCATTCCACGTACCTACCACCACCTCATTTGGTGACAAAACAGTGGAAGCCCTGAGCGGAGAAGTGACTTGCTCCAAGTCACACAGAAAGTTAGAGCCAGTTAGGACTTAACACTGGCGATTCTTGACACTGTGTCCTATGTCTCTTCAGCACTTCCTGGTGACATGTGGACAGGCTTTTTTGCTCCCATTTCCTCCTTGAAGTTTCCTGTGAAAGGTTTTCCCCTTGTCCGGGCACTTTCAGGTGGTTTTAAGGTGGTTTTAGAAGCCGACCAAGGGATGGTGAAGCTAGTTTGTAGTGGGCTCTTTTTGCTTTGGTTTACCTGATGCATAGCTTAGAAACATCTCCAGAGAAATACTGATCAGCTCTCTGAGAAGTGCTGGTGCAGACGGCATGTTCCTTGCTGCTGCTGCTGCTGCTGCTACTGCTGCTCCGTATCCTCTGCCAAGCTCCTGCATTGGGCATCTGTTCAAGAGAGGCTGGCTGACCTGTTTTCCTGCCCTGTTGCATGAAGACAATCTCACTATGGTGTGCTAGAGTAAGTTACATGTGTATGTCTTTATTTCATGTACATACACTTAGCAGTCTGAATCAGGGGACACATTTAAAATACGGTATTATGGAGAATATATAAAAGTGGGCATGGCTTTAGACAAGGAGATACTAAAAAACCTTGGGTACTGTGACTAACTTGTATGCTCCACGAGTTGTGTCCTACACAGTATCTTTCCTCATTTTGAAATAGCTAAAGGCAGGCTTGAATTGTGGAGGAAAAGGGGTTGGATCCTATTTCTTTTCTGATCTGAGATCTTTTCTATTTCTGAAGTTTCTAATTAGATGCTTGTGTTGATTATTTATTAAAACAAAGCTGGGGGGAGCTTCCAGGTAGTGAAAAACATTCTGTGGAGGACGCCTGAGCTTCACTTAAAAGCATGGGCTGCAAAGAAATGTAAATTCATTGGCTTAATTGGGAGAGATTATTTATAGCAATTGAATGATCCAGTAAAACTAAAAGCCTGGCTTCTTTCATCTTCGCAGACCTGCTTTAGTAATTGCTGTTCTAAAAAGCCTTTGTCTGTAGAGTGGACTTTGTGTGACATCTGATTTCTGGCCTCTGGATGTCAGTGACTTTGGCCTGGCCCTACCCTATGACTTGATTCCTATTTGCTTAGTTTTGAGGGGGTTTTGGTGTTTTTAAACTCTGTTTTACTGAAAAAGTACATGTAAAGGAAAAACTGTTCATATCCACTGAACTTTACTTTTTAAAAATATAGTTCCATAGTTCGATTTTGACAAATATTACAAAGGAACTTTTATTAAAAAATACATAAATTTTTATTTAAAAAGTCTTGCTCACCCAGCCCTCCTGCACCTTCTACAGATCCCCATTTCCATTAGGTTCTTGTCATTCTTCCATTGTTTATACATATTCAAAATTTCAAAAATAATTTCATTTCCCTCTTTCCTTAGAAAATATGACAACTAGATGTTATTTTGTAGCTTGCTTTTATGTTGAGCAACATAGTGAGTTTTGCAGGTCGCCGCCTAGAGAGCTCTCTATGCTTTTTAAGACTGTATGGTATTCCACTTTAGAACTGTGGCAGGAATGACTAAACCCATCTCCTGTGAACAAATCCTTTGATACTTTTAGTCTTCTATTATTACAAAGTTGCAGTGAATACTCTTGTAAAACATTTTTTGAAAAAGAACATTTGTATCCTTTTTAATTTAAGTGAGCTCTTACACTCTCTCCTCCAAACATATTGTTTATTCAGGAACGAATGAAGTTGATGGAGCCTATCTGTGTGTTCCTCCCCAGGGGAATGATAAAATTGTGCCTTTGAGCAGAAACCCTAAGATATACCTTAAGACAGTATCTTATTTCACTCAAAGTAATTGTTTATTACAAAGCCTGAAGCTGGATAAAATCATTTCATGTTATTCAAGGAGCCTTTCAAACGCGGTTCTGTGAGGTCTCTGGACCAGGATGATCCAGGTCCACTGAGAATTCATTGGAAACACAAACTCTCATCCTCAAACTAGAGAACCAGAGACTCCAAGTGAAGGGCGCAGCAGTGTGAATCTTAATTCCTGGCGCTTCTGAGCATGCTCCAGCTTGAGAGCAGTGGCCTTAAAACTCCTGCTTAATTGTGTAATGGCAGATCGCAACCCCACGGG